>NC_064547.1:14477568-14650068 GCF_023856365.1 Brienomyrus brachyistius | reverse complement strand
CTACCAATTTAATATCGGTATCTGACATTATAACTTTTCAAACCACAACTATGATATTCATTTACCTAGAAAAATGAAAGATTCATAAGTAAAAAATTTGTATAAATTATAAGCAGATCACCATATAGACACAGCAGGGCCATTCATTTCATAATGTGTGTCATTTAAGGTTGTTGCCTGAATACTCTATCAACTAATACTTTTTTTGTTGTTCAGGAACATTAAATATAGTTTCGTTTGTGTTGATCATGCATGGTGTTTGAGGACATGCACATGGAGAAAACTGAAGGCTACATAGCAATAATAATTTGGAACTGACTTGTATAATTTTATATATTTAAATTGAATATTCATGTTGACTGTTTTGACATTCAGTAGGTTTATCCAGATTGGATGATCTGTAGCAAAATAGCTTTGATATGAACATTTTTGACAGGTACAATAAAAATGCAACAGCCAGGAATTATTTATAGAACAAAACACACCACAGTTAAAAACCAAAATTTAATTTATTGCTGTGCGCTTGCATCTTAAAATGCAAAATCACTTTGACAGGGTTTATGTTCAATATCATACGTGACTTTCTTGCGTTCTGAGTGCATTCTAAGGACGATTAGTGAACGTAGGGGAAATTATTTTCAAGCTTGAAATTCCTGAACTCAGTTAAAAAAAAAAAACACCTACCTTTCTCAAAAAAGGCGTGTTGTGTTATGGATGAGGTCCATTTAATGAGTGTGCCAGGTTTATATCTCACTGTTCAGGAGATATTGATCAAGTAAAACACAGAACAAATGATCCATTCAATCATTTTGATATATAAGTAAATGAATCATGTCTAAAGGAGTGAGGCAATGCGAAGACAGATTGCTCATTAAAAGTTTTGCATGTTGAAGAGAGGGTTGTCTCCAGCAAATATCGCAACATCAGAATAAAATAAACTAAATAGATTCGTCACAGTGTGTAGCCGTGACACAAATGAATGTGGGTAATTTTTGACTTTATTTTATCCCATTAAGTACATTAAGTTTTAAAAGTATTTAATAAACATATATATATATATATTTATATATATATAAAGTTTTGTAGAATAGCCAAATTATAGAGTAAAAGCCTTACGTGCAAATTCAGAGTCGATACTGAATGGACTTAAAAGCAGCTACTGGGTGACGAGACAAGAGCTCAAGTGGTTCCTCTTCGGTTCCCACACATGGATTGCAAAGAATTGCTGTATTTAAGCATAATTCAGCATACAGAGGATTTCAGCCTATAAATAGAGTTCGCTACGCAGATTGGTTTATGTACCATAAGTGTTCCGTGCCGAGGGAGAAAGAGGGTATCGAATGAATTATGTTAAAGATCCTGTCTCACCAAATTTGCATGCTTTTCAGCATATGAGTGGATATACCGAGTGTTTTATGTCTAGTCAGCTAACTGTATTTACAAAGTGAGGTAATATCCTGAATGGGCTGGGAAATGGGAAATGACATGCACATTAATTTTGCATTGTGGTTGCAGCGAGCAGATCTTCTTAAGTCAGTTAAGTGTGTCCGGCGCTAAATTGTATTAGTTACATTTGTATTTCCATCTAACCTTGTCTCTTAGCTGGTGGGGGGGGTTAGGGGTGGGGGCATTGCCATATCACAGTTCTAAATGATTTGTGTTAATATTGCTAACTTGAAATTAAAATCTCGCAAAGATCTTGTAAGATTTCAGCATCAAATAACTTTATTAAATAAACTTAAAATTACTTTAAAATCATGACTTTTAGAAATAAATTTTTTTCTTTAATATTTTATTTACTAATTGTGTGCAAAATTTGGTTTCAAAATATTTAAAACTCGTGCATTTCATACATATGTCCAACATTTATACATATTTTTGCTATGAACAATAGTTAACACATATTTAATTGTGTAAAACTAAATATAAATTAACATTTGTAAATAAAACGCATATGATAAATTTTATAAAAAATATATGTAAAATGTCCCTATCTTCTTGTGTTGAACACAAACACAGCTGAAGAACCAATAAAGTTCTGTAGAAAATACATTTTAACGTTACAGCATAAAACCTATATTTGAAGCCTCAGGTTACTTTTGTTGTACATTTTTCTTACTCAGAAAGAAAAAAATCATTTTGCTTAGGTGTACATTTGTAAACTCCTTGACAGCTGAACTAGCGAGTGTCTTCTATTTCGCTTTGTTCTTCAGCTTATACATGTACGAAAATGTTTGTCTTTCAAAAACAATTATTTTCCCATTGCAGAATCTGTAAGCATAATGAACTTTACCATGCAACGGGTATCAGCAAAATTTGGTATTTTTGGTGATAACCTTCAGGTCAAATACCCTCCTTTCCTGTATTAAATGATTTGGGATTAAGGGTATAAATACCTAGTAATGTTACATTACTGTAATTCTTAAGGACCAAACCAGTCGAATGGAATGTGTGGTTTTATTGTGACCGTTTGGAATTTAACTAGCAAAAAGGATAGTTTTGGGCCCTCACTCTGTGTTCTGTGTGGGGGGGCAGAGGCAACTCTGCACTAATTATGAGTGTGTCAATAACAACGGACGTTTTTCCATCCTGACACTTACTCCAGGGTTAGGAAATTGATAAGAGCATTACCATGGCAACAGCACGCCGAACAAAAGAGGGTCTCTTCTTTGACCCGCAAGTTCACAGTGCCATTTTTGATTAATCGTAAGGCCACCTGATTTGCACGAGTGTTTTCCATAGGCTGGAAAAAAAGAGATTTCCACATTGTTTGTGATTTCCACATAGTTCAGCGAGCAAAAATAAATAAATAAATGAAATCTTTACCTTACCAGACATTACTTTTTTTTTTAATGACAGACCTGCATGAAACTGGAGAACAATTTTGATGACATCAAACACACGACTCTGAGTGAGCGAGGAGCACTCCGAGAAGCAATGAGGTATGACAGGGTCACCATGGAAACAGTCAAAGATTTGGCAAAAAAAATCCTCATTCTTCATTTTTGAGGAACATATTAGTTTATTGCAGCGTTCAGCTTCACTCTCAGTGGTACGTCCCCGTGGCCGTACTTCTGAGGCCATGACGGTGGTAAGGCTCTGTCAGGCCCTTCACTGTTTATTTTACCTTTTAAAATGTCTCACAGCTCATCCCAAAGAGGTATTTTATGCCTTGACACAGATATGTATGTATTAATTGTACAGGTATTTTATTTTCTGTTTGCTTTCGTTTAATGGTAACTTGTGGGACTTGCGTGTTACGCCTTTATTTGAAGCCATACGATATTTGATTTTGTACAAGTCAAAAGGTAGTACAGTAGCTCACACGCAGACCTTATATTAATATCACTACAATTTAGATGATATCCTGACCTCCAGTCACATAAAAATGGATACTCCCTGCATTAAGTATTTAAAAGGTTTAACCATTTTAAATAATAGCACTGCATGCAGTTGTGATGTGATTTTGTACTCTTTTTGTCTAATTATTGGCTATTATAGTCACATGAAGAAGCTCCAGCAGTCCATTTTTGAGATGGAAATATAGTTGCATGTCTTTATTTTTGTGTTTTTTTATGTTTCTTTTTTCATGAGTCATTTCATTAAAATTTGCCTGATATGGATGACTGTTATTGTGCAATTGATTGGTGATGTACTGTGATCTTAAAATTAAACAGTCAATTAATTTAGTTTTAATAAAAAAGTTATTCTATTATGTTCTCTAATAACATATTGCTGCTTCAGTGCCTAATGTATTAGGCAAAGAAGGTCTTATCATTTAAAAATCATTCTCTTACATATACATTCAAGATTTGGTAATGCTTTACTTTAATTGCACCTTCAGAATGCCTTTAAAATGCATTTATAGAACATTCGGTGCACCTTAATAAGCCATTCATAGATGATTCATAAGCAGCATGCAAGTATACACTGAGATCCTAACATACCTTAACAGCTGTGGTATACATTAATAGCAAACATTATATACCAACAAACATTATAATTGTATAATCATAAAATGTTTGTTATGAAAGTGTTTATATGCTGCTTATGAATGTTCTATGGATGCATTATGAAGGTGTAGTTAATATAAAGCCTCACCCAAAATTTTCAGCATTTAATTTTGTAAAAAGAACTGTAGACACGTAAAAAGTGGTTAACATCACATGCTTTCATGGCTGTGGAACATATTGTGGTTAGAATGTGATGTATTTTTCAGCTCTGAATGCATATTCATGCATATAAATGCATATAAAATCTCAGTCCATGATTTCTTATGAACCTGCTAACGCCACCGTGATTCCATTGGTATACCACAGTGTGTGATGGCTACAGTAAGTCAGGAGTGTTTGTTTTCAATAAGCGGAATCGATGGTGAGTTGTCAGCTGGCTTCCAGTATCGAGATGTCAGAGAGTTTGAGAGAACAGGGAGTGAACAGCTTTCGTTGGTACTTTGATTCCGGGTTTGGTTGAAGAAAGTCAGTTTGTTTATGTTTGTTTTGATTTTTGAAGGTGGTCAGTGAAGGATTTTGCATATTATGTAGTTAAATATCGAGTGTTTGTGATATCAAGATAAATGGTCACATGTATGTTAAGTTTGCAGACAAAGGAAATATAGTCTCAATCCGATTAGCCGGCCTAGCTTTATCCGAAAAATGTTGACAATTCTGTGTTTATTGTCGCTAGATTGCAATAAAAATGTTTTACCTTTCTTTTTTGATTGGGGTATTGCTATCTATGAATTTTGAGTTATGTAAAGTACATACCCCTGAAGGGTTGATCTTTTTTCATAGGTACAAGTTCCCATTTTGTTTGTTTTTTAATAGAATAGGATTACAGCACCTGCATGTTAATTAATGTAATCTGAAGTCTAGGCATCTTAAAGGGGAATTTGACATTGGCGACAGACAAACATAATCAAAAATAATTAGCTGGATATTTATTACGAGTGTCCGTTAGCTATGTTCCACACTTTTGAAGACTTCATAGAAGACACATATTTTCCTAACATGTATGTGTAAAACATTGACAACATGTGTCAAGCAATTTTCCTTGACAAATTGAAGATACACAAACACCAACCACCTTAAAGTCTGCACGGTGAAAATGGAGAACCATTAACATTCAGCTGATTTAATTCCTTTGTAGCTGACCCCCCACTGAGCTGTGCCACAAATTTGATGAAAGAATTGGATTCCCCCACCAAAAAAAGCTAATAGGGTTGGACATCAAAGTCTGAACAGCAAGCCTTTATCTGCACATGATCATAAGAAAGTTTAAGCGTTATGGTCTACTGCTCAGGAGCTCAGAATGGTGTAACTCTGACAGTCAGACTCCTTATTTGCCTTGGAATGGAAAGTAGAAAGTATATAGTGTAATTTACGAGCAAATAATTATGCAATATAGCTAGTGACATACTCATGGCACACAAGAGGCTTAAACATATTCTGGTATTTCCCTTAACATATGAAATATTCACTATTCCCTGAGTAACAATATCAGCTTTTTTTATCAATATGGAGCTAGTCAAAGGAAACTTTTTTTTTTTTCCCTAGGAATTAACGTGTTCTACCTCAGTGAAAATGTGTTTCCGGTATGTTCCCAGCGGTCTGATTTCCTCAAGCTATTTTGTTTTAGTTGTATTACTGGCATAATTTTTTCAGCCTTTTGTAAGTATCAGTGATCAGTGAATTGCCATAGAGCTTTCTGATGAAAAACTTAAGAGGGAAGGTCGGCACTTGTGCAGTAAGTGATAAACTGATTTTTTATTTGTTTTGCATGCAGTGGCATGTAAATTATATGGGTATTTACTGCCATTGTATGAGAATGATTTTGGAAGATGTGGGTGTATCGGTGTTTCACTGATAAACATTTTAGATATTTACAAATAAATTCCATGGAAAAGAAGCAAAACATAGTTTTTTCTTAAGCATGTTCTGTGATGATTATTTTTCCCTTTATTCTTAATTGGGAAACCTGGTCATAATTACTCTCAGCTTATAATAATGCAGTATAAAGTGTATGGAGAGCAGCCAACCATATGATTAAAAACACAGAGAACCACCAATCAAATATTAGCATATTCTGCAGTGTGTGTCAGGACTGCATGCATGTTATATCATGTGACACTGTGACACCATGAAAACACTGCTGACACTGTGAAGTCGCAGCCCTTTTCATATCGTTTATCACCAGCAAATGCTGTATAAAAATGTAGGGTGAGGGAATGAATGTTTCATCATTGGCTGGTGTGAAACGCTGACCTGCGCTTGACAAGGGCAAAGAGGGGGTGGCAGGCGACACAGTGAGACAGTGCGGGGGCCTCAAAGGAAAGGCCATCAATCCGGGAGCGCTAATGAATGCCGTCGCATGCCCCGTGTGGCATGGAAAGATGCTGCGTATTCCTGTCCGTGTCCTAATCAACTGGGCCGACCATCAGCATGAGCGACTGGTGCAGATGCCAGTGGCTGGCCGGAGATGGATGGCGGCCGTCCCTTAAACCTGGGTCTCCTTGATGAGGCTGCTAGTGGTTATTTATTAATTTTTTTAAAAACAATTTTGCGATGCATTTACCTCTCCAAGCCCATCTCCGATTCGAGTGACTCGAGCACAGGAACCGAAGGAACATCTCATTGATTGGCAGCAGATGGCCTTGTCATTGGGCATTGACCTTCGTTTCTGGGTGATTAAATTTGAGGATAAATCCTCATTAGATTAAGAAAAAATAAATACATTTTATAATCATTTGCATCATTCTCATAAATATTTGTATTGTATTTTATTTTTACCATGATTGTTAAATAGGACGTTAAAAACATGTAAAAGCCTTTAATAAGAGTGGCACAGATGGTGTGCTTTGTAATTTACCTCTGCGCAGACTGTTGTGTGTATGCTCTGCATAATTCTCCCTAATGCTGCTCTCTGCTGTCCTCTGCAGGTAACTGTTCTGATCATTTGTTGCACTTCGTGTTACTGTTTGTATTTGAGCACTCAAATGGTTTGTTTACAAGAATATAGCCCCTGCATGTAGTGGCCTGCATGCATATTAAAATGGTAGGATTATATTCTAGGAAGAGGAACTTTTCTTTTCTTTGTCTGCTTTTTAATACAAATTCCTTGATCTGGGAATGATTTCACAAATACATATAACTGGTCAAAAATACTTTCCACTGGTGTTTTTGATGTCGGAAGCATACTGGCAATTTTCTGGGTACTTAAAATGTTTCACTTCACAGCTGTCCAATAAAAAATAAAATAAAATAAAAAAAACTTAATGTCCCCTAGTGACATCACTGCAAGATCTTTGCGAGCACTGCCTTTTGTAGAGTTTTTGTTTGACGTGTAAGACACTGCTGAGTAAACAGTTTGTCATGATTTTATAGTCAAATTTAATTTTAAAGGATACTGAAATACTTATTAATATGATCATTATTAAATCACCAATGTGATTTCTGAAAGCAGTAGCGTGATGAAAACTACTGTTGAAATAATAACAGAGCAAAAGCAGGATGCCACACATTTGAGATGCCTTTGGTATAGTCAGCCTTTATACCATTACAAGTACAGCTGTGCTGTATATCTGCTCGCAGTTTGCCTGCACTGCATGTGGAATGCTGTTGTGTTGCAGTCAGGGTTTGTTGAGTGGAGCTGTTGGGGTGATTGTGCTATAACCACAGTGGAGTTGAAGGGCATCTCCCTAACCTTCTCCATCTGCCCGTGCTGATAGCACCGCGCATTGTCCCCGCTTGCGTGCTGCTGTTTGCTGTCCCTGTCGGGCCCTGCGCTGGCTTCCATACGAGGACAGCTCTAGGGATTCCTGTTGAAACGGCCAGACATGGGCATAAAGCTCTTCTCCTTGCCTGGATTCCCCATGTCTGTTATTATGTTTGCGTGCACAGTGAACATCTCCATCATATCTTTATTCTTTTTTGTTTAGTTTTTTTCTTGCTTTTATGTGCTTTTTGGCAATTTTGCCGCCAGTATGCTATACCTCCATAGCGTATGTGATCCTTGTTAGAATGCACCTACATTGTAGTCTGTGTGACTTCATTTAATAAAGCTTTTTATTAAAACAGGTTGGTGTTAAATGAACAATGCTGGAACCTGGATTGCTCTAAATCTTTGATCTGGAAATTTGATGAGCTTCAGCCTTTTGCGGAAGTACCCTCGCTGAGCTACTGACTGCTAGTGGTAGGTCTTCTGCATGGCAGGTAGAATTTCATCCACGTTTACTAATAATGAGGCAGGATGGGAAAAGCCCCAAGACTGACCCTTGAGGCACAAATTGATATACATTACTTTAATATGACTTTGACAGGCCTCCATTTCTTCTGCCTTTGGGCCAATGGCACCATAAGGATTGATAAAAAAGATTGTGGTGGCTTACAATTGTAAAGGCCAAGAAGTGAAACTAAAGGGACGACTGTCAGACGACTTAAAGATATCTTTGACAGTTTTAACAAGAGCTGTTTCTGTGCTATAACTGCATCTCAGCGCTGCCTCATTTCTGCTCTCTGCGGCCAGGAGCTGGTGAGAAATGGCATTTCGCCGGGATTATTTGAGGCAAAGAGTAAAATCGCAGATGTGGCCATCAGTCGAAAAACTCTTTATGAAATGGCCCTGAGACGGCTTTAAATGTGTCGTCTTTGTTTCTCAAGTGGGAGAATCTTTTTTAATGCATCCCAGTGTCAGAATTTTCAGTTTTTTGTGTATATCTTAAATATATAAATTTACTATATGAGTATAGTGTGCTATATTCACAGCTGAGAATTAACTGTATTTCATGACATTATCACCCAAATTGATGTGTAATATGGTGAGATTTCATCTTGTACTAAGATTCTTCAGGTGTCTTTTTTTATTGTCTTCCAATTAAACTTCTTGGTTGTATCATTTTTTTTTAGTAATTTATATTCCCATTTTTGCCCTTAAGCTGTTTTCAACTGAATGCTGTAAATTTAATTTGCTTGTACATTTTTTTTAAAATTCTGCAGTGTAAGTGTTAATTGTTGATTTCGGAATGTAATTCCCTTCTTCCTCACGCTGACAATGACAATGAAAATGATATATTAGCAATTCTGATTAAGGAATGACCTTTACGGCTAATTTGTTGTTCTCATCAAAAGTCACTGCTTCCTTTCAAATTGCGATGCCTTTGCATGTTAAGAATATTACGATTATAATGGGATATTATCAGTTGATTTTAACACTTTCAGATGCTGTTAGTTCCAATAGCTCAATCAGTAGCCATTATTTTAATAGTCTTTTTAAAGCTACACCTCTGCAGGACACCTTTGGCAGCGCATTTAACCTTCTGCACCCATGTCGGCATTTCTAGATGAATGTTTTAATTGTTTTAAACTGCATAGAACTGGATGCCTCATATAGATCGTTATGATGATTCATAGCTGATTTTGATAGTCTTCCTTTTTTGCATTGATGACGGTTTACTAATCTGAGAGAACAAATGAATGAATACAAAATTGGCATTTAAAAGCACAGCTAGAAGTAGTTATTTTGGGTATTAGCATTAAAACAACATGGTTGTCTTAGGTCTTCCTGATCAGGCCACTGCTGTAGGCCTTCAGGAAGGGTCTGTTTTACGGAAGCCTTTGGTTCTTTTCGCGTGGCTGTTTGGATGCATAGGCATTGAAAAGACATGAATTACGTAATTAGGCAGACGTGCGCACAAAGGGTATGTATTGCCCTGGAATATGCACAGAGTGTGTGAAATGCCTCATTCATAGATGGGAGGTGGGAAGCCATGGACCTGCTTTGTGCGAACACTCAGGGAAATAAGTCGTATAGTAACTTGATTTTATTATGCGCTGGAAACCACAGGTGTCGCTCCAAAGGTGCAGAGCTCAGAAATGTTCTTTTGTGAGGGTGCTCTGTGTGCCTGCCTGAATTACTGTGACCCAGGGCAATTCCTGAACAAATAAGACTGCCTTTGTGTCCGCATTATTTTCTGTTGACATTTACCATGCACTTGGACGGCTGGCCGGGGAGATGAATGAGAGTCTAAAATGTAGCTGCATCATCCTGCGGCGTTAATGTTACCTTGAGAGGAAAGAGCAGGGGAACAAAATCTTGCCAATATAAAGGCAAGATTAGCTTGATATGATGGAACGGTAAACAGGTTATTTTTCTTGTGCTTCCTTGTTACCCCCCCCATCAGGTTTCTGAAAATCTTTAATTGTTCTTCACTTAGAATCTTACAGACCAGGATTTCCACGCATGGGGGGTTTTTATTCTATGACGTTTGTTTGTTTGCTTGATCCCTTTTATTAGAATTAGTGTTTTGGTCTCTTCCCATTAGTTCTAAGCCTCTTAATACAAGTTTGTATTTAGTTTCTAAATCTAATAAAATAATAGTTTTTCTTATTTTTTTTTTAATGAAACACCATATTGCCTTTTTCATGTCCAATTTCTTGTTTCAGCTATACTGATAATTATTAATTTTAATTAAAATTGAACGGAGTTAGCTAGAATGCTTTAGATGCACCTGCAGTACACACCATCAGTACATGTTTAGAATGGTCGCAAAATTATTTAACTTATTTATCTTGTATTTCAATTATTGTTATAAAACCAGAACAATCACTGGTATATGTTGAGAGGTGCATAGTTTGTAATCAGGATCCATGTTTGATGAAAGACTGCAACAGTTAATTTACTGGAATCAGTATTTGAATAGTCAGATATTACAGTCATTTATATGATGGTGTGGCAACAGGACAGTTTAGCGTTTTATACGGGTGAAAGAGAACTCCGTTGTCGTGGTTGCCGATGATATTTGGTATTTTATAATAAAGTATTTGTATTTTTGGGATCACATCCAAGCTTAAAACAAATTGAAAACTTCTGTGTAAATGGTTAATTTCATTTCTTTTTTTGCAACTTTCTGAACTATGACGCTCCTGTCCTGCCTGCTGTTGCTTTTGTTTGCTTTTGTTTGCTTTTGTTTGCTTTTGTTTGGCTTTCCAAGCCCGAATGCACTTTGGTTTTTTTTTCTCCTTTTTTTTCTCCTAATGCAATTGCTGCAATGTAATAAAACAAACCAGCAAGGCTGGAGGCGACCTAAGGCTGCGATCCAGATCCAAAGGTTTTAAGCTCTAATGACAGCGAGGGGGATACATCAGTTTAAAAAAAGAAAACTGAGTAAAGGGAATTACTACTGTACCCATTTTAAATACAAATCTTTATATTCCTGCAAAGATTAAATTCTGCAGTGCAACAGGACTTTATTGGGATCGAACACTGACATCTACTGTAAGTAGTGGCAAAATTTTTTGATGAGTATGAACTTATTTGAGTAGAATGTGTTTGTGTGTGCATTTATTCCTTTATTTACGGTAAGTTCGGAGGCACATTATTTTAAAACTGTCTGACTTATTTATTTTTATCTCTCCCAGTGATATTAATCACGCTGAGCCTGGAGAAGAGACAGGCTCCCGGATAATTCCTCAGGAGCATCTAACTTTTGCATTGTGCGCCCATTCCCCGTGCTGCAGTGACGGCTGTTCCGCTAGATGGGACTCTGATGCAATATCCATTATGCTGTGGGCAAGGGATAATTTATTGTCAGATACAAAAATAGGTCAACACTAATGTCACTTGATGATCAACCACCCAGATTTAATAAAACATCTTAGGGGTGTGCTTTCCTGTGCGGCCGCTGCTGTTGCAGTGGTGGTACCGCACCGCGGTACTCCTGTAATTACCCCTCTGTCAGGGTGATAAGTAGTATTAATGGGAGCCATGTGCACTTCAGTCCGCAGTGAGCTTGGAGAATTGCAAGACGGTATTATTACAGGAGGCTGGCTGCACTGGCCCTCTCTCCATCTTTTTTCCTCCTTGGTACTTTCACTTTTTGTAAAAAGGCCATTCCAGTACATGCTGTACCTCTTCCTTGCATTAGCACATGCTTGACTCTCCTTTAATCCTTTTCTGTGGCAAAAGCAGGTTTGTCTAGTTTGCTTTCTTGGAGCTCTGGGTATCCATAAAGTCTTTTTAGAATGCAATTATTCTGCGTGCACCAATTATATCTGCATATTTGCTAGGTGGGAAATGTCCAGTATTAGATAAGGCAGTTTTGTCTTAGGCGGTGAAATGAAAATTCACTGAAATAAACACATGTATTTTCTTATTTTATTTTTAGGTGTCTTAAATGTGTGGATGCACCATGTCAGAAAAGCTGCCCAACCAATCTGGACATTAAATCCTTCATTAGTTGCATTGCTAACAAGGTAAGATGTCTGTCTGTTTGTTAATTGCCATTTACTATCATCTATCGCTGTAGCTCTGGATGCAGTGTTCTTTTGCGAATGAGGTACACAGTACGAAGTTTAACATGCACCCATTGCCATCTAACCATGATCTGTAGTTTTGAATAAAACTGACAAACTTACTGAGACTGTTTTCCACGATTTTCTACCACATGGCCTCACTGCACAAATGAACAGGCTAATGATTTGAATTTCTTAGTGAAAGCAGAATGGCAGAGCAGCTTGGTTTAAAAATTGTGTGCAGGGAGTCTTAAGTAAGTTTTTAGAAAAGGTTTTAGAAAGGTTTTGTAATATTATCTCTGGCAAATTTACCAAAATCAATAAATGATATTCTGATGGTTTATGTATGTTAAGTATTTCAGGCAATTTTCAAAATTTCTGATTTATACTAACTTTTGACTGTCAAACATACAATTAATGCTTTTTCAACAGGCCTTTAATAATTAATATATTTCTTGAAAATTAAAGAATTAAACTTAATGTAAAAATTTGACTGAAATAACAGTAAAATTTAACTTTCCCCTTGAACTGCTTGGTGTTACGTAAAGAACTGTTACCATTTATTTTTCAAACTGAAAATAAATTACCATGCAGAATTTGCACATTTGAATGTAACCACAATTATGCTTAAGACATAACACATGACTTTCTTCTGAATTCTGGGGTTTAAAGCAAAAATAAATGCTGTACTGTTGTCTCTTTGTCTTCACTAAAGTGCATTTTCATGTTGTTTTGTTTTGCCAGGATAATCAGAGTGGACATGCCCCAATTATATAGACTTTCTAATTAAATAGCCAGAAAGGCTTAATGGTTTTACTTTAATGAAGTACGACACAACTAATGGTCAGTTGAAACTCTGAAACAGGTCTTATCTGTTTAAATAGTCAATGTAACCTTTTCTATTTAAAGGGCATGTCAATTAAACCACACTGCTTTAGACATTAGACAAAATTCTGAACTTCTGTATACAAGTTCTCAGTGTTTCTTATGAATTTTTATTTTTTCATAAAATTAAGTTGAAATAGTCTGTCAGTAATAAACCACAGCAAGAGGAACTTTGAAGATTATATTTCAAAAGAGAGTAGTTTAAGAAAATTATTAACTGCATTGTTTTTTTCTGAAATATTCAAATACTTTATTCAAAAACCTTTTTTTGGTAGGCATCCAGTTTTTAAAGAAAATAATCTGCTTTTTCTTCATTGAAATCAGCCATTGATTGTATTTCACGGCTTTTCTTACTATATTGCTGTTGTAATTTAATTTCTTTTCCTGTGACCCATTTGGTCCTTATATATGAATATAAACACCGTGCTTTGACTAGGTAACCGTAAACACTTATGTGTGAACAGGGGCATTAAATGACAATGTTTAGAGCAAATAAAATACAGAAATTTGTAGGGGGGCGTAATGATAGCATACATGAGAATGGAAGTGACCTTCAGCTCTTTCTCTGCTATGACCATGCAATGGCCGTTCTGTAGAAATACTAGAAGGCCTCAGTCATCATTATCCTAGGAGTGCTTGTTACAATGTTTTGTTGAAAACTAAATTGAAAAATCCAGCAACCCCTCCGCCCAATATTTGCTATACGAAAGTCAAGTTGGGCACTGATTTCAGAAATGAAAGGGAGGGAGGGGGCTGTGATCTTTCTGAATCCTTGAGGAGAGCCGGGAATCAGCTGCTAGATAAATGCCTGCTTCATTTTTTTGCTGTCATCAGTGACAGTGAGACACGTTTTGCTTCCTAGCTCAAAATTTAAGCTCTTATGCAACAGTGGTACTTAAACCCCTTCTTAAAATAAACGGAGTGTGTAAACTATTTCACAAAGTTAAAAAATATGTATGGAGCACTTCCATCTGAGTAGTCAAAATATTAATATGGCGTCAAAGCAGGGGACTCATCAGGGGAGCATGGAAACCTGAAAATGAAAACTACATGCAGGGCTATGAAAACATTCACAATGATTTTTTTCAGGTCCAGCATTTTCAGTCTGCATGGTTATAATGTATTGCTTAATTACAGATACAAAACATTACATTAGCTTTTATCAAATTTTTTTTTTTTTGTGAATATTTATTTGTTTGTTTATTTTTTTGAGAATGCTGGGTGAGACAGTTCCTGTGGCAATTGGGGTTAAGGGCCACAGTCAGGGGCCCAAGAATGAAATCACTTTGCCGGCTCCGGGGTTGAAGCTGGTTACCTTCCGATGATAGGCATAGCGCCCGACCCACTGAGTTACACCCTGCCCCTCCAAACATGTCTTTATTGCCAAATCAGTTGAATGAGCTATGATATGATGACGTGTTCTACCAAACAAAAGCATCAGACTTAAGAACTGGTCTGGAGTTGCTCCCTGTGACCCCTTGGTAACCTGTCATTTCTTGACCAGAAGCATCTCCAGTCAGGGTGCCAGTGTTATTGGACAGATGTATTGAATTGAAAGAAATAGCAGCCAAATGTCAAAAGCCGCCCCTCTACATGAAATGGGATGCAGTTTCGCTCACTGCCACCTTTCACAGAAGACGTAGAATTAGATTAAGTTTTAAGCCGCGGATATACTTAGGCTGTACTTCCAGCTGCCACTTTGTAACTCTGATGCTACAGTGTTATTCTACTTTAAAAACATCTCCATGCCCAGGTAGGCTTGAAAGGAAAGAAATTGTGCCAAAGTTCTGTAATAATTTTGTAACTTGTATGGAGTTGGTTCTTCGTATCTGGAATCATTCAGGGCCTTTGAGGAGCCCTACTAATCCCTTGTACGTTCCTGGTCGCTGTTCTTCTTCATATACATCGGGCACATGTGTCTGTTGCAGAACTACTACGGTGCAGCAAAGGCCATCATGTCGGACAACCCGCTGGGGCTCACATGCGGCATGGTGTGTCCCACGTCTGACCTCTGCGTGGGGGGCTGCAATCTCTACGCCTCGGAGGAAGGTCCCATTAACATCGCTGGGCTGCAGCAGTTTGCCGTGGAGGTAGGTCTAAATCTCCCCGTGGGTACATCAGCCTCTTTGTGCTACACCTTCTCATTTACTGCTGCCGTGTTCTTTTGAATCTGGGAAGACACAGACCTGTTCTTTGCATTCATTGCGTCGTGTGTCCTTCCTAAGAGCTCACACAAGCTGCTGGATTGTCCGTATAACCCTCCTTAGCGTTTCTTGTCCCGCTCGCCCGCCATGCTCCTGCCTACTCTGGCAGCGATAACTCCGCTCCCCTCGGTGAAGTTCGCATAACCCGTGATGGAGTGGCGCTCCCTCATATCCGCATCGCATTGATGTCACCCCTGAACCCTCCCCAATGGCTGCCTCTGCCGCTCAGACTCACGGCGTCTGTCAGGCCGCACCATTACAGTCATGATTCTCCCTTATTTTATCGCACAGGCCGTCTCCTGCTATGATAAATGTCAGACTTACCATTAGAAGTACAAGCTTACACAAAATGAGGGGAAAAGGGGAAAAAATTACTTATGGTGGATGTCAAAGTCACCACGCATCAGAGAAGTAAATGTGAGTGTTTGTCTAAAACACGAGATGTGAAATCAAAGAAAATTCACTTTGTGTCATAAATAATAAATAAATACATGCATACATATATTAAGGGGATTGTTAAAACCTTCACAGTTAGTATATTTACATATTTCCGGAATAGCGTCGTTTTTTTGGCCCTTTGACTTCAATCATAAATGACGGACTTTACGTTTTTTTTTTTTTTTTTAATTGTTATATTCTTTTTTTTTCTTTGTCGAACAATGATTTGGACAATAATCAGGGTGTCTGTTGTCAGTGTCATTGAGGGTTTTGTTTAGTTTCATAAATGCTAATTAAGTGAAAATGTCAAACATAGCAGGTGGGCTTGGATTGTAACCTTTGATCTTCTGCCTCGTGTGGCTGCTGCTAATGTTGCATTTTTCTAGCCTGATGAAGAGATGAAAGTGCCGTCCCTTGGATTGTACACAACATACACAATGCGTGTAATCAGTAGATGCTGTACAATTTAAATTCGCGCTTCGTCACTCGAGCGCCAGCAGGCGCCACTTAATGAATTAACGCCACAATCAATTTCATATGATTCGCTGCACACAGTACTGTAGGTTGGTCGTAGCACTGGAATTCTTACAGGCAGGCAGGGAGCTTTGTATGGTGGTATTTGGTGAGTGGGTCGGAGCTTTGCTTGTGATCAGAAAATCACTGGTTCAAATCCTAGGGTTGGCAGAGTGATTTCACCATTGGGTCCTTGAGCAAGACCCTTAACCCTTGTTGATCCAAGGACCAGCTGACCCTGTTTCTCAGTTGTGTGTTGCTTTGGATAAAAGTCCCTGCTAAATAAATAAATGTAAACATTTGCCGTAGGTTGTTGTCAGTAGCTTTGCTAGCTAGCTCTAGATGTGGTGTTCACTAAGCAGACCTGAGACCTCAGTCTTCCTCTTTTTCTTTGCTCTCTGTTCAGTGGACCAATGATAATAAGTAATTGTAGCGAATTCAGGCAAATGCTCCTACAAAGATCCATCAGCAACATGTGTTTTACAGTACGACCTGTAAGGCGTCACTGCAGTCAGTCTTCATGCAGTGCTGCTGCTTCCATGTATGTATTTTAATGGTCATTAATATGCAGTATTTGGACAAAGGTATTGGGACACACCTCTTAATTGCTCATTCAGTCCCGTTGCCTCAGGTGCAAAAAATGAAGCACCCAGCCATGCGGTCAGGTTTACAAACATTTGTGAAAGAATGCATTGTTCTGAAGAGCTCAGTGAATTCTAGTGTGGTGCAGTCATAGGGTTAGGCTTAGGGTTTGCAGTTAGGGTTTGCAGTAATTCAGTTCTTCCCTGCTAGATATTCCATAGTCATCTGTAAGCAGTGTCATTGCAAAGCGGAAGCATTTAGGAACAACAGAAGCTCAGCCACAAAGTGACAGACCATGTAAACTATCAGAGCGAGGTCACCGAGTGCTGAGGTGCATAGTGCGTAACCAACGCTTTGTTGACTCAATAACTGCAGAGTTCCAAACTTCCTCTGGTATTAACCTCAGCACAAAAACTGTGTGTCAGGAGACACCTGGAATGGACTTCCATGGCTGAGCAGCTGCATGCAAACCTCACATCACCAAGCGCAATGCCAAGCGTCAGATGGACTGGTGTAAAGTACGCCACCTCTGGACTCTGCAGGAGTGGAAATGTGTCTGTGGAGTGACGAATCACTCTTCTCTGTCTGACAGTCTGATGCACGAGTCTGTGTTTGGCAGATGCCAGGAGAATGTTACCTGCCTGACTGCATTTTGCCAACTGTAAAGTTTGATGGAGGAGGGATAATGGTATGGGGGTGTTTTTCAGGCGTTGGGCTTGGCCACTTTCAGTGAGGGGACTCTTAATGCTTCAGCATACCAAGACATTTTGGAGAATTCTATGCTTTCAACTCTGTGGGAACAGTTAGGGGAAGGTCCTTTTCTGCTCCAGTATGACTGTCGCCCAGTGCACAAAGAAAGGCCCATAAAGACATGATTGGGTGAGTTTGGTATGGAAGAGCTTGAGCCCTGACCTCAACCCCATCGAACACCTTTGGGATGACCTAGAATGGAGATTGTGAGGCCTTCACGTCCACCATCAATGCCTGACCTGACAAATGCTATTCTAGACGAATGGGCAAAAATTCCCACAGACACACTCCTTAAATTTGGGGAAAGCCTTTCCAGAAGGGTGTTAGCTGTTCTACAGTACCTGCAAAGGGGGACCAACTCCATATTGATGATTATGGATTTAGAACCGGATGTCATAAAGGTTCCTGTATGTGTAATGGCCAGGTGTCCCAATACTTTTGTCCATATGGTGCTTATCTGTAGATTTTATTTCAGTTAAAAACAAAAGCTGTGTGAAAAATAGAAATGTAATGCAACTGATGTGTTTTTAACAGAAGGTGATGTTTTATAATTTAGTTTCAGTTTTTATCATAGCTGTAAGTGGAGGCCTTTTAATGTCTCGCAGTCTTATATTCAGCCCAAATTATTATTTAGCTCCATTTTTTTTACACTGGCTGCCTGTTATACTTTTCAACACAAAGAAGACTCACTGTAAAGTTTTATTAAGGTTTACAGGATAAAAAGGAGTTATTATAAAGTGACCGGTCTCTTATGCCACCTACAACCCCTATGACTCGTTAGATATCTGTGTCTTGGTGGCAGTTCCTTTTTCCTTAAATGTTAAAGGTCGCAGTGGTTATCGGGCTGATAATTAGATAACCTTAGGGGAGGAAGGCCCAGCTGTATTCACTAGTGCCCCACTGCCATCCAGTGCAGATAAAGTCATTGCTCCTCTACAAGCAAGTGAGAAATGTGGTATTTCTTCTAATCAAGTCTGGCTGACGGACCAGGAGAGCTTCCGTGGAGTTTCCTTGATGGAAAGTGCATTATGAGCTAATCCATAGCATCCATACGTTTCCTATAACCGCTTGTCCTAGTTAGGTTCGCAGGGGGGCAGGGAATAACACAGGATGGGGCAGCAACCCATGGCAGGACGTACTCGCACGCAGTTTGGTAACTCCAGTTAGCCTCAGCATGTTTTTGGACTGTGGGGGGAAACCTGAGTATCCGGAGGAAACCCCACAACGAAGAATATACAAACTCCACACACATGGCCCCCTGGTGGAGACCCTAACCCTAACCCTGACCCTGCAGGTGTGAGGCAACAGTGCTAACCACTGCACCACCGGACCACCTCTCTGAGCCAAACCATTTCCTTGATATTCCCAAGTAAACGTTGTGTTTGAGTTCCTGATTGCTGCATGTACAGAATAGTGATCCTTTATGTTACAGGGAAGTTTTCTTTTCAACTCCCCCACCTTGCTTTCTATGAGACACACGTGCAGGTGAGAGCGACATGGGGGGGTCACAGCACAGGGTCAGTCAGTGTGCAAGCGCACTCCTGAGGCTGGGGAGAAGGGGCCTCGCTTAATGGCCCCCAGGCACATGATTATGGTGCCAAGGCTGAGGCACAAACCGGCAAGCTGCCCGCTGAGCTAAGCTCTACTACGATTAAACTCCTGGTTGAATGATGCTTTATTGTCACATGGTACGGTGCTACAGTGGCCCAGTGGGTAGCAGTTGGGGTCCCCTGCCACCATGGTTCAGATGTCGCCCCTGGCTGTAGAATTTGGGCTCTTCCCTTTCCCTCCTGTCCAAACATTTAGGGATGCAAATTTGAAGTCTCTAAATTACGGTGTTATAGTTTATATTAAAAAAAAGTTAAATTACCGTGGAACATTTCGGTGCTAATCGCTTCTGCGATTACAGTCAAACGTCATCGTAATGATATGCCTAAGTGTCTTGTAAGTGCCATCACTGAGTTTCACTTAGGAACTGCGTCATCCGGTCCTCAGTGTCGAGAAGTTGCTTGATGGCCTCATTCGGGTCTTATCGTGGTTGTTGGGGACTTCAGGGAAAGGAGGAGGACTCCTTCTGGCTGACAGATTTGGATCTCAGTCTGCATTTCAGCGCCCTCTGGCTCGGGGGCTGGAGAAAATTAGTATGATATGAATAAAGTATGATAACCTGAACCAAAGTCCACACTGAGTAATGAGTAAACATGGAATGGCATGGAAATATTTTGCTTTATTATAATGAACCAGTGCTTTTAAATAGTGCAGTGAAGGTAATAAAAGTGTTGAACCTAATCCAGGGTCTACTCTTTCGTGATGGATGGGTCTACATTTTAGGGAAATGTAGAGAATTTGAAACAGCTTTTTTTTTTATGAATTGCTTGTTTTTCATCTCCAGGTTTTCAGCCAGATGGGTATTCCTCAGGTTCGAAATCCTCAGCTGCCTCCTCCGGATGAGATGCCAGAGAGTTTCCACTCGAAGATCGCCCTGATTGGCTGCGGCCCAGCCAGCATCAGCTGTGCCTCCTTCCTCGCCCGCCTTGGCTATGACAACATCACCATTTTTGAGAAGGAGAAATATGTTGGGGGGTTAAGGTAAAAAACAAAAAAAGGGGAAAAACACCATTCCTCTATTATTTGGTCACTTCCTGTTTTATAATAGCTCGTGTGAAAACATCCATCTCTTTCCCAAACCACTTATCCTTCTGGGTCGCCTGGAGCCTATCCTGGAAGCTATGGGCATGAGGCAGGGAATAACCCAGGATGGGGGGCCAGCCCATCACAGGGCACACTCACACACCATTCACTCCCACATGCAATTTAGTAATTCCAGTTAGCTTCAGCATGTCTTTGTACTGTGGGAGGAAACCCCACGACGACATGGGGAGAACATGCAAACTCCACACACATGTAGTCCAGGCAGAGACTCGAACCTGGGTCCCAGAGGTATAAGGCAACAGTGCTAACCACTGCACCACCATGCCCCCCCAGTGTAAAAATGAAACAAACCAATATTAACATCATTGGTTGTATGGTGGGGGCGGCATGGTGGTGCAGTGGTTAGCACTGTCGCCTCACACCTCTGGGACCCAGGTTCGAGTCTCCGCCTGGGTCACATGTGTGCGGAGTTTGCATGTTCTCCCCGTGTCGTCGTGGGGTTTCCTCCGGGTACTCCGGTTTCCCCCCACAGTCCAAAAACATGCTGAAGCTAATTGGAGTTGCTGAATTGCCCGTAGGTGTGCATGTGTGAGTGAATGGTGTGTGAGTGTGCCCTGCGATGGGCTGGCCCCCCATCCTGGGTTGTTCCCTGCCTCATGCCCATTGATTCCGGGATAGGCTCCGGACCCCCCGCAACCCAATAGGATAAGCGGTTTGGAAAATGGATGGATGGATGGATGGTTGTATGGTATGACAAGCTTTTTAGTCTTGTACTGCATAAAAAAATTAGTATATTCAAATGAAGCAGTTGGTTTATGTTTCACAATGAACTGTCACCGAGGTGTTGAGGTGTTGATGCTGGTGTTCAGCAAATCATCAGCTCAGGGAAAAGGTGGATGAAACTGCTTGATGGTTACATTCAAACATTGTTTTGAGTGACTAACTCGGAATCAGCTGACTACAAATGTCAGTCTTTCATTGGTTCCTACCTGAAGAACTCTGCAGAGATGCTCTGTCTTTGTTGCGGTGCATAAACTTTTTATTGCACCTAAAAATACACCTAAAAGTTCAGAAGAATATACTCAGATATCCTACACAGTGGAATTCTATAATTAATTAATAAATGATTTTGTCAAATGAGTCATCCTTCAGCTCGTTGTCTATAAACAGAAGAGTATAAGTGTGGCATATGGCACAGAAGTCTAGAGGATCCAGTGCTCGATTCCAGTGATGAAGGGGCTTGGTGGCTCTGTAATAGCATGGGATTCTTTTTCTGGCATGGATTAGGTTTGCTGAGGCGCTTAGAGGGGAGGGCATGCTAATAACTACGAGGCAATTCTCAGTGCTGACATTTATCCAGTGGCGAGACATTGATCTCCTACTGAGAGTTTGAGAGGACAATACCTCCATCAACAGGGTGCGAGTGGCCAGTGAACGGTTTGATTGGTTTACGTTAAATGATGCAAGACACAAGTTAGCCGTTCTGCTCGTCGGACCTCAATCCAGTTGAACTCGCCGCCAGTTGAATATAGATTCTGTTTATCAGTATCTAACAAGAATCAGTTTTGTAATGTCTAGGACCTGCTCTCAATCTCTGTAATGCATTAATTATAATGTTCTAATTAAGTATGAAGGTCACACTTTACAGGGCAGCACAGTGGTTAGCACTGTCACCTCACACCTCTGGGACCCGGGTTCGAGTCTCCGCCTGGGTCACATGTGTGTGGAGTTTGCATGTTCTCCCCATGTCGTCGTGGGGTTTCCTCCGGGTACTCCGGTTTCCCCCCACAGTCCAAAAACATGCTGAGGCTAATTGGAGTTGCTAAATTGCGTGTGCATGTGTGAGTGAATGGTGTGTGAGTGTGCCCTGCGATGGGCTGGCCCCCCATCCTGGGCTGTTCCCTGCCTCGTGCCCATTGCTTCTGGGATAGGCTCCGGACCCCCCGCGACCTAGTAGGATAAGGACCCCCTGTGACCCTGAATAGGTTATGTGGTTTGGGAAACGGATGGATGGTGACACTCTACTCAATGGGGCACAAATGCTTCAGTTACTTCTGAAGTACAAATGATGAACAAATCATGAACGGATATAGTTGCTACTTGAGATTAAAGATGTGTCACATTTCGTTAATGAACAAACATCAGACTTACTTATTCCTTCAGTAGTTCACAAAGGTTTACAGAATTAACAGATTTACTAGTAACGAATATAGTAACTGCTTGGGATAAAACATAATCATGAATGATGAATTAACATGAGGTCAGTATGTAACTAAGACTTAGTTTGCGGTTAATTAATACAAATGTGATAATAAAATACTATTTGATTTGTGCCCCGTCAAATAAAGTGTTAGCAGTATGAATTTCCATTCTAACTTGTCTGATATAAACATCCTGCATGAACAGGACTCTCTTCAGCAGGAAGCAGCTCTTTGCTTTTGTTCAGCTTGGTCGATTTACAAAACAAGACCCTTTAACTGCATGTCGCTCTGAAAGCTGTACATGCACATTCTATTTATATAGTTACCTCTGAAGGGCACCGCTGAGATCAATACACAGGCAAATACGCTTGAAGGTTAAAAATGTTAATGAAATAATTAGTCATAGTCATTCTTAAAGGGCCTGCTTTTTCACTTCTTTTAATTCTGTGTTGTTGCATATTTATCTTGTGGCGTCGATGTGGGTTTTTTCCTGATGTGGGAAGGTGTGTTACCTCCCCCCCGTTCCCCCCACTGCTGTTTGAACATTCTGCTAACATTGTGTTTCCGTTTCCCCTCCAAATTTCAGATCTATGTCTATGTCATATAAAAGTTCTGCTTACATGTCCAGTACTGTTTTATATCCGTGACCCAAGGAAGATAACAGTGAACTGGGCATTTCAGGATAGATGAGAAAAACTGGAGACACAGATGCATCATTTCCCCCCAACTATCTGTGTGTAAAACCCTGAGTGTTTCTCTCTCTCTTCTCTGTCTGTTGTTTAGTGCTGGAGAGATTCCTCAGTTCCGGCTGCCCTTTGAGGTGGTGCAGTTTGAGATAGAACTAATGAAGGACCTGGGTGTGCAGGTAATGACCGGCCTCCTCACTCTTCTGCATCGGCCGGGTTCATCCAAGCGGCTGAGGCCACGGAAATCTGGAAAGATTAGCTGCCAAATGTCAGCCACGTTAGCTAAGAAAAATTAAAAGCAGCCATCGGGATGCCCGCAGGAAAGATGCCTCCTTCAGCCTTTGGCTGCCAGCATCCATCTGTCTGTTTCCTTAATGCCGCTCTGGTGATAAAGGGTAATCTATAGTCTTCATCTAGAACAGCAGCTCATGATTAATTTTGAGGAAGAAGCAAATTCCCTGAGTTGCCCGAGAGGTGATGAATTTGCATATTTTTAAAATAAATTTTCTCTTCCTGTTTTTTTTAATAACCCCTTTCATTAATGGCCACATTAGTCTTGTGAAATAAATGAACTGATTTATAGTTATTCCCATTATTTAAGTTCATTTATGGCAATAGAAAATGAAAGAAAAGGTATAAACATTTAGTACTTAACATTTACTATTATAGTCAGATTTTAGAGTCAGATGATCATCAAGGCCGTAGTTATCAAATTTTTAAATAATGTGCCTGAAATTGTTGTTTATTATGTGAATATGGTTGTATATATGGACAGTTGACACATCATTCTAAAATTGCAAATATCCTTAATATCTTGCAATGGCAATCTTTACTGTTCCATCCAAGGGAAGCCTTCAGTATATCTGTGAGTAAAGTGCATGATAGGATTAGTAAAATGACTTTGCGTTGTCACAACTGTTTTAATCCCAGTTCTATCTTATAGTCTTGGTGAGTCTTGGTGAGAATGGTCCTTGGGTAGAGATTCATCCAAATATTCATAGTAAAAGTAAGAATAGTGCTTGTTAACTGTAAACCTTCCTTGTCCCATAGCATCATACTATTTTCTGACGACAGGAAAATTGATTCTTCTCAAGTATCAGTACATGGAATACTGTAATCATTCATTGTCAATCACTGTTGGGTTTAACACTGTGGCTCTCGATGAAGTA
The DNA here is from genome assembly GCF_023856365.1 of Brienomyrus brachyistius. Taxonomy (NCBI): domain Eukaryota; kingdom Metazoa; phylum Chordata; class Actinopteri; order Osteoglossiformes; family Mormyridae; genus Brienomyrus; species Brienomyrus brachyistius. The sequence continues at coordinate 14,625,701 of NC_064547.1, read as the reverse complement.
GCAACAATGGTGGGACCAGTGTTTGACAGCCCTTGCAGTCCCACCTGCTGTTGGTTGTGTTACCTCGTCTCTCCTTATCCTTTCTTTTTGTTTCGTGGTTCAGCAGTAATATTTCTGACACCAATTGCATCACCAAGATAGATGGTTAGAAGATGGTCGAATGTATGAATGGTCTTAATTATTAATATTAATCATTAACTTGTGTTCAGTAGCTTGTATTGTACAGTACAGCAATACTGTTTTGATTTTTGGATTCTAAGTTGCTTTTTATTGAAGCAATATACCCCATGCATCACTTTCAGTTTGAACCAAACAAATGTGTTTGCAGACAGCTTCCTGCAACACTTACTTTTTAACCTCCACAGTTTTTCGTGTCACTTTCTAATTACTTTTGCAATCTTCCAACAATTTACAGTATGTACTTGCCTTTTGCAGATGCCACAGGTTTTCATGGCTACTGTTTCATGTGTAAGAAAATCACAGATTCTGCAGTCTGTCGTCCCTGTTTACATCTCGCCGTTCTGATCTTCCATGTATGACCCGCTGCCTTACCTCTGGTTGCCTGGCAATTGGAAGAAGACTCGGCATCGGCATTGGCTTGTCATCTTCCTTGCTCTCCAGTTATTTCCCAAATCTTATTGGGGACAATGTGACTTGGCCCATCTCTGGCACTTAACCATCTCTCTATTTGACTATCCCTGCCGGCCCCAGGAGGAGGGGCTCCCCCTTTGAGTCTGGTCCCTCCCAAGGTTTCTTCCTTCTAGGAAGTTTTTCCTTGCCACTGTCGCCTATGGCTTACTCACTGGGGGCTTTGGGTGAGGATGCTGTAAAGCGCTTTGAGACAATGTAATGTTGTGATAATGCGCTATATAAAAATAAATTTGTTGTTGTTGTATCTGCCTGTGTTCTTTTCTAGATTGTGTGTGAGAAAGGCCTCGGTCAGGATGGGATGACTTTGACCACGCTGAAGGAGGAAGGATACAAAGCCGTTTTCGTTGGAATCGGTTGGTTTTCCTTTATTAACCCCCGCTTGCTTTTTGCATTAGTCGCTAATTGCCTGCTGAAATGTCAGGTAAGACAGTAATGAAGCGAGTGGAAATGGAAAAGTGCAGTTATATAAAGCAGAAAAGTTCATACAACTTATTTATCTGATTAATTGGACTTTGGTGGTTCTTTTGACCCCTTGAAAATATTTCCGCTGCAATTTTATGTTATAACATCGATGGCTGCATGGTTACATTCACTCGTATGAAAGAAAGGTCTGGCAAAAACAGCCAAACACAAACGTTTTAGAAACTTGAAAATCTCATTCTGACCTAAGGTGCTCTTTCCTCATTCATGTCACATTGCAGTACCTATAGAAAATATTTCCTATAACTTCTGAAATCTCAGCATCTACCCTGACATTGAGCATTAGAAACCGCATTACGACGGGAGTTGCTAAGCTTGCCACATGTTTGTGTTACAGCGCGTATTGCAAGAGAAAATCCTGTACCATGAAAAATGCTGTGATCCACACTAGGTGACAGTAGGGAATAAAATGGTTACTATTACGTGTGATATTGTAGAAGTATGACAATGTTTATTAATGATGACATTTGTGTTGAATTCACTATAACATGACGGATGGCCTGTGTCCGGTGCCTCGTCGAGTGATGGGTGCGGTGCCTATGGGAGGCGACCGAGCCACTCTTACACTCTTATGTGTTGCTGATAATCTTTCAGGAAACAGCAATGCTTTATTTGAATGACTGCCCAGTCTGCCTATTATCATATCGGAAAGTATATAATTGTTGGATGATTGTTAAATAATAATACCTAATTGATATACTATGCATTTTTAGATACATATGATCACTATACATGCAGATAATTCTATATTTTGATAGATATATAGGTGCATATTATTATACATTTAAAAATAAAATGCATTTTTAATCTTACTGTCCCTGTACTGCTCCTATTAGCTTTGTGAAAAGATTAGGAATCCTACCAAACTAATAGCCTTAGGCGAAGGACTGTTATTTTAAGGAATATTCTCACTTTCTGTTTTTTTATATGTATAAATATTAGGTATAACCAGTTGTATGTAATGATATAATTTATGCTGATGGATCTCTCCTGCTCTCGCAACAATTCACTGATGTATTTGTGTACTTTGAGCTTGATGTAATACTATACATTTATCTGAGTCTACATAGTCTGACCTTAAAGAGGCTGGGATCATTTATGGACGGCGTCCATCACGGGGAGAATGCACTCATTCTGCCATAATGGCCAACTGATAGCAAAAGGGCGTTTAAAAAATAATACTCCACTTCAATTTCTCACTCATTTTAGGACAAGGTTAAAGAATATAATGTGAAAATGGCATTTAATGCGCTCAGAGTCTTTATTTATGTTAAATCTCTGTGTGCTTAGTTTTCCCGCACACAGGTTATCACCGCGGTCCTGTTGTTTGTTCACATTTGTGTGATTCACAAGGCCGGTGACCGGGTGTTGAATGGACGTCAGAATGAAGTGCTTTTCACTCTTAGCTTCGGGCAGCAATAGCTTCCCATAACATGTGATTAACGAGTGCCTGCCCAGTGGAAAATAATATGATTTATTGTTTTCAATGGAATTCGCCTGCTCATTGTCTCTTCTGTAATTGAGGCGTGTAGATCAGAGCAAAGTAAATGAGAATCACTCTGTGGAAAATGGAAGCATATTGCATATAAAAGATGGGGCAGAATAAAAACTGTTAGTGTTAAAATGTGCATTTTAACAGGCTTTTCTTTTTGACTTGTGATGAACCTAGTAAAGTCCATAATGGTTGGACCAGCAATCTTAGGGGTCAGGGGTCGATACCATGCCGAATTCTGCCGGAAAATGTCATCAAAATGAATTTTTAACCACACGCGTGGTACTGTAGAAATTAAGCCCGCGTAGTTTTATTGCCACGGACACAGATAGGTCTTGCTACGGATACGTTTGTCTGTGTGCTGACTGGTTGGCGATCTCTGTTTGCGCAGTCGGTTAGCCGTAATGTGCATAGATACTAAGGCGGTGTGGAGGAGGCCAGCGTCATGCCACGTCTCCATCTACAGAGAGAATGGGCCATTCAGATTATGACGAGGACAAACTTAAGACTTGTTTGTATGGTCACTGAATATTCTGGGTGGTCAAGTGGCCCTCCGTGTCTGTGCAGAGTTTTGATAGGATGCTCCTGAGGGGGCATGTTGGCAGAGAGGTCCATAGTGATTAGCTGCCCATCCATTTCCAACCACAATTAAAAAAATATGCATTGCATGCCTACACTTTTCAATTGTGTTTGGAATCATTTAAAACGGTTCCAATCTTTTTTTTTTTTTTGCATCAGTATATTTGTTCATTTTCTTTCATCTGAATAAATGGTTAAAGGTCACATTGGATGAAACTTGAGTTACTGTAAATTTGTGTTGAAAATGTAACACTTTGGTGCATTATACCACAATTTATATTTAGCTTGAAATTAAGTACATTATATCCTCATTACGGCTCATAAATTGGGCAGCACATCACAGGTTAGATAAGCCAGTTCAGAGGATTACGGCTTTCAGATGAAACTGTTTATTAAGGTATGATAACGGCAGTGTTCCGCCCTTTGATGTATAGCGTTGGTGGCTCCTGTGTGACTTACGGTCATTTCATTGAGCACTGAGCACGGCAGTAAGCCAGAATGCATTTAACCGAAACCCAAATGACAGCTTGGTAATGAGATAGTGATTGATAATACCCCCCTCCGCCCCCCACCCCCGGACACACACCCCATGAACAGTATCCTACAAAATATGGATATCTATTGGGACTGGAGTGTTCAGTAAAACAAAACCACACTCACTTATGTCATTATAATTGATTCATATCGAGTGGTTGGTTCAAACATCTCATTATTCCACTTTCTTTTGATTAGTCCCATATTTAGTAAATAATAAATAATAAAGCCAGTGATTATAATGCAATTCATGGTAGTCTGTGTGATATCTGTTTATATAGATGTAAGTGTATATATGTATACAGATCTTGCATATGGTACATATATATGTATGATTATGTATGACTTAGAGTTGTAGTATGTCTCAATTCATACTATATATTGTGAGATATCTGTATGTCATATATAATCATTCATATACAACATCTTCGAATGACACTTTGACTTGCCTAGAGGCCTGTACAGATTTCTCATTATTTCATCACTTGCAATACCATTTAGAAAATCGGAATTAATAAACCAAGTACATCTGGAGACACCAAATGTGTTAGCACCAGGGATATCGCAGCACGCATTGTGTCGAGGACGTCCTGTTCCTCATATCTGATTAGCAGGAGACACGGGGGAACAATCTCAGCATCAGAGCTCCCGGTTAACAGGCATCGAGCACTCGGCGAGTATTTTGCTCGAGTGAACAATTACAAATCACACTTGTTATGGAGCACGCATGCCGTTTTGGCCTGGCTTGACACTTACTGAGTAGGATCCCATTAGAATCGGGCGAGCTCTTACGAGCCTCTTCAGCTGTGTGCGCTGAGATATGCACGTATGGTGAGATCCAGTGATAAGTCATTCAGGCTTACTTCTTGTGGTCGACAGTGTAAATATACAGTATGCCTAGGGTGCTATTTTCATCTCCAGCAAAACACAGAGACATACATCTGTGTATTGTTCTTTGACAGTATAGTATGTATGATATGAATATAAATATTTTGTTGTTCTTTTGTTCTCCGTGGTCAAACAGGTCTACCACAGGCAAACAAGCACAAAATCTTTGAGGGTCTCTCAAGGGAGCAGGGTTTTTATTCATCAAAGGACTTCTTGCCAATGGTTGCCAAGGCCAGCAAAGCAGGTAAACAGTTCTCCCACTGACGGAAAATCCGCACGTTGAACTGGGGGTGAGTCTTCGTCATTGTATTCCCCTGTGGCGAATATTTACTCACATTCATTTCCAAATTTTATAAGTTGGGAGAGAGGATTGCAGTTCTGCTCTTCTCCCTTTCGTTTTTTAAATGGACATCTGCTAGAATGATGTCATATGTTTCATATCCAGGCTTTTTGTTCTGTGAAAATGCATATTGTGTTGAGGTCAGAGCAAAAATGCTGCTAAACTCATTATATATAAATATTTCAGAGTGAAAAAAACGAGTAAGAGCACTTTCTTGTGTAACTTTTTTCTTCTCAAACTTTTCTTACAACACTTTATCCTTCACAATGTCCGCGCAATAAACACAACTAAATATAAGGGATGCTTTAAAGTGGGCAGGAGGTACAATGTAAATACAGTCATTTCAGAAGTAATGATATGCTAGCAGCTGCTAAGTAGTGTGTAATATCAGTTGTTATGTATGTTCAATTTTGTCGCCTAATGCAAACCTGATTTGTGTAAGTCGGAAGTTTGCTGGCTTAGCGTTAAGGCTGTACTTGTGCATTTGTATTACGTGGATGTTTGCGAAAATGTTGCCGTTGTTACCCTTTAGCTTTTTGCAATAGTTATGTTGCCCTATATGTCACTGTGCCTGTGGAAGTGTGTCCTATCATCAATATTTGTGGAGCAGCAGATTATCCATGGTATATTTATGATTTATTATTACTTGTTATTAATTATTATTGTTATTATTAAGAAATCAGGACTGGTGCCTTACAGGAAGATTGTGATGAGAAAACTAAAAATGAATAATAATAATAATAATAATAATAATAATAATAATAATAATAGGGGCGGGGCGGCATGGTGGTGCAGTGGTTAGCACTGTTGCCTCACACCTCTGGGACCCGGGTTCGAGTCTCCGCCTGGGTCACATGTGTGTGGAGTCTGCATGTTCTCCCCATGTCATCGTGGGTTTTCCTCCGGGTACTCAGGTTTCCCCCCCCAGTCCAAAAACATGCTGAGGCTAATTGGAGTTACTAAATTGCCCATAGATGTGCATGTGTGAGTGAATGGTGTGTGAGTGTGCCCTGCGATGGGCTGGCCTCCCATCCTGGCTTGTTCCTTGCCTTGTGCCCATTGCTTAGGCTCCGGACCCCCCGCAACCCAGTAGGATAAGCGGTTTGGAAAATGGATGGATGGATGGATAATAATAATAACAGTAACAATAATAATAATAATCATATAAATACATTAAATGTAAGAATTACTTTAAAGAGTGACCTGAAATGTTGTAAACCTGACCAGCTTGCGACAGTCTGTCACCTCACACATGCCCCCCTCCCTCAAGACCCTGTTTCATTGTGATTTAACTACTGAGAAAGTCAGGTTCACTGGCACCCAAAATTTTCCTATAATTTGAGGCATATTAGCAGCCAGTCTGGGCATTCTGCACTTGACCATTGTATTCAGTCAAGATATGTACTTTATCAGTGGCCTGGCTAATGTGAAGAAGCAGTTGTAGAGCCGTATACGTACTGAGGAGACAGAGGAAGAGGTGATATTTTGTGCCCCCCTCCACCCTAGGAATGTGTTCCTGCCGCTCCCAGCTTCCTGAGTTGCGGGGGAACATCATCGTTCTGGGCGCTGGTGACACCGCCTTCGACTGTGCCACCTCCGCCCTCCGTTGTGGTGCACGCCGTGTCTTCATCGTTTTCCGAAAGGGGTTTACTAACATCCGAGCCGTCCCTGAAGAGGTAGGGGGCCAACAGCGCTCCTTCCTGCTCTCCTTCCTGTGCTCCTTCCTGCTCTCCTTCCTGTGCTCTTTCCTGCTCTCCTTCCTGTGCTCCTTCCTGCTCTCCTTCCTGCTCTCCTTCCTGCACTTCTTCCTGCTGTCCTTCCTGTGCTCCTTCCTGCTCTCCTTACTGTGCTCCTTCCTGCTCTCCTTCCTGTGCTCTTTCCTGCTCTCCTTCCTGTGCTCCTTCCTGCTCTCCTTCCTGTGCTCCTTCCTGCTCTCCTTCCTGCGCTTCATCCTGCTCTCCTTCCTGCATTCCTTCCTGCTCTCCTTCCTGTGCTCTTTCCTGCTCTCCTTCCTTTGCTCCTTCCTGCTCTCCTTCCTGTGCTCCTTCCTGCTCTCCTTCCTGCGCTTCATCCTGCTCTCCTTCCTGCATTCCTTCCTGCTCTCCTTCCTGTGCTCCTTCCTGCTCTCCTTCCTGCGCTTCATCCTGCTCTCCTTCCTGCATCCCTTCCTGCTCTCCTTCCTTTGCTCCTTCCTGCTCTCCTTCCTGTGCTCCTTCCTGCTCTCCTTCCTGCGCTTCATCCTGCTCTCCTTCCTGCTCTCCTTCCTGCGCTTCTTCCTGCATTCCATCCTGTGCTCCTTCCTGCATTCCTTCTTGTGCTCCTTCCTGCTCTCCTTCCTGTGCTTCTTCCTGCTCTCCTTCCTGCTCTCCTTTCTGTGCTTCTTCCTGCATTCCTTCCTGTGCTCCTTCCTGTGCTCCTTCCTGTGCTTCTTCCTGCTCTCCTTCCTGCTCTCCTTCCTGTGCTCCTTCCTGCTCTCCTTCCTGCACTCCTTCTTGTGTTCCTTCCTGCTCTCCTTCCTGCATTGATAAGGCTTGTTACCATGAGTCTCGTTAAGGCACCTGCATGGGACATCCTCCGTCCTGGGAGTCACAGCTAGGAAGATAAAAATGTGTCTGTCAGTGATTGTTACTCGTTTCAGTGATGTATCAGGAAAAGGTAAGAATCTTCTATCCATCTTCCATAACTGCTTATCCAGTACGGAGTCTGAAAGTCCTGGGAGTTTGGCGATCGCAGGGCAGACACAGACAAATGCTACGAACTGTTTCATGTAGGGGGAACCAGGGACAGCTGCTGAATGGGGTCAGTTGTTGATTGGACTTTTAACGCGCTTCAACAAATAAGCACTTCAGCTAGCTTAAGGCTCCTACCAGCAACTGTGATGCTTATGAAACTTGTCACACTAAAAGTACACAGTTTAATGAATAAATAGCCAGATTCTATTCGGCAATTATCCCTGGTCTCCCCTATCAGTTACTCTTCGATCTCTCAGAGGCATCTGGAGTACCGGAAGAAATCTGCAACACAGGGGAAGCATGCAAAATCCACTGACACAATTCTGGGCTTTTTCAATAGCTTTCTGTTAAAGTTATGTAAGTCGCTCTGGCTAAGGGCGTCTGCCAAATGCTGTAAATGTAAATGTAAAGCATCCTTCTCAACGGAAAAATCAATTAATATTATTATTAATAAATGGATTAACTCCAAACAAAAATTGTAACTCACAGTAAGTACTGTTTGACATAAGGGATATCTTATGCAAAGTACATTTCTAACGATAAAAGACATTAAGGCTTCATTTACGCAGATGATACATTAGCAGTAATTTAGCTACTGCAGCGTATCCACTGTTTGGCATGTTTTTGTTAAATGAGCCCTTTATCTTTCCTGATGTGCGTTACATTTGTAAGTTGGGTTTGAGCTTGTTGCTATAGAGTATATGTGGCAGTTATTTATGGCCAGCTGATGACCAAACAATTGCGTCAAGGTTTAGTCCTCTGGAGAGGAGTTTACACTGAATGCTTAAGCAGTGCACTTGTTCTGAAATCACATAGGATATATACAGCTTTGCAGAGGAAATGTTTTCAAGCAGACAGAAAGTCATCCAGGCAATTTAATAATAGCTGTAACAACAACTACTTTTTTTTAAACATTTTTCTTTATTGTTCTACTCTTTTACTTCTTTATGCGTCTAAATATGTATTTAAAATTCAATGTAAATTTTAAAACTAGTTTCCGTGTTGCTTTTAAGTTTTGATTTGTGCAGATTATTTTGTGCTTCCTTTAAATACACGTTTTTAACCCGGAACCATGGAAACAGCTAGTACCATGGAAACAGCTAACAAAGCTGAAATAAATCAGAAAATGTGATAGCTATTCATATCTCTTTATTTAAAGAATCATTATGCTGAGCGTCTGCTGGCTTATGCCAATTAAGTTTATTTATATAATACATAATATTTTTTATTCTAGAAGGTGAATTCATCACAAGGAACTTTCATTTTAAGGACTAAAGATAATTCTTTCAGCAAATAAAACATATCTCCTATCTATATGTGTGTGTGTGTGTGTGTGTAAAAAATAACTCAATCGAAGCTTTTCCTTGGCCCATATTATTCATTCTACAATTGAGAGAGTTTACTCTCCTCTTTCAAGGAACTAAATTTTTGCAAATGATTTTATTAACAATGTTATTTAATGGATCAGCCCTTTGCAATAAAAAAAAACTTTGAGAACGTGGAATTTTACCTCTTCTGGATGGTTGGTTAAGATTTTATAACGTGTTGTTGATGCATTGATGCATTGATATGTATGCTTTGAATTTGTGTAGGTTGAACATGCCAGGGAGGAGATGTGTGAGTTCCTGCCCTTCCTGTCTCCGCGAAAAGTCCTCATGAAGGGCACACGAGTCTGTGGCATGGAGTTCTGCCGTACTGAACAGACTGACGCCGGTGACTGGGTCGAGGACGAGGAACAAACTGTACGCCTGAAAGCCGATTACATCATCAGTGCCTTTGGCTCGTTGCTTAGTGACTCCAAAGGTAAGAATTTGTTCGGAACAGTAATGAACCTTTCTCTGAATCACAGGAATTCCTTCAAAACAAAATAATGGGTTTGGTTCATCCTTTCCATTAAAACCATAAAAACATCACATAGACCTGTCCTAAAATAAACATTTAAAAAAATTTACTGTTCTCAGTAATATGCTAAATATTCTGAATTATTACAAAACATACTGGTCAGCTGTACCTCTGCTGTTTATTTTACTTATATCATTGATTCTAATCTTATGAATTTGTTTGAAATGTTTGTATCTACATAGTCATCATGACATCTATCTTTAGTAACATGTAACAAATACTGAAACAATGATCAAAATTTATTTTTCAAATTTATTTACGACCAAACTTTTGTATGATATTATAAACATAAAAATAAAATTATAAAATTATTCACATTCATCGACATGAAATACTAAATACAGGAATTAAAAACCATACTTTACATCTTTATAGATTTAATAGGAATATAATCCATCTCTTTTTAGAAAGCGGCTCAACTGTATAGTTTATACATAGAAGTAGTAAGAATGAGAATTAGCACCTACACGAAACAGGAAGTTCGTGCAAACTCACAAACATTATATGGACAAAAGTGTTGGAACACCTGACCATTACTCCTACAGGAACTTTCATGACGTCCAGTTCTACAGTATATCCATAGGCATCAGTACGGAGTTGGTCCCCCCTTTGCAGCTATAACAACTGCCACTCTTCTGGTAACACTTTCCACAAGATTTTGGAATGTGTGGGAATTTTAGCCCATTCATCCAGAAGAGTATTTGTGAGGTCAGGCACTGATGTGAAGGCCTCATAATCTCCATTCTAGTTCATCCCAAAGGCGTTCGATGGGGTTGAGGTCAGGGCTCAGTGTGGGCCAGTCAAATTCCTCCACACCAAACTCCCCAAACCATGCCTTTTGTTAAAGGCTGAAATAGAGTTGAAAAATCCTGATCAGCCTGATCTACCTCTGGCTAATGTACTGTAGTATGTGTCAATTTTATTACAGTGCAGTATAAAACTGTTCAATACTGTATTAGTTAGTGTAAAGTATCTTGGCTAATTAGGCAGCACAGATACTATATAGGGTATGTTTATCATATGTATATATGATGTTTGCATAGCGTCCGAGTCGCCTAATGTCCTATTGGACAGAACATAACCTGAATGTTAAGTGATACATACCTGTATAAGATTAAATACACTATAACTATACACAGTATCAGTCACCGTATCACACTATAGCTATACACAGTATCAGTCACCATATCACACTATAGCTATACACAGTATCAGTCACCATACCACAGTGTAGCTATACACAGTATCAGTCACCATATCACAGTGTAGCTATACACAGTATCAGTCATCTGCATACAGGGACACAGCTATGGGGCAGAAGCTGGCCTTCAGCCTGCTGGTTTCCGGAAGGGTGCTCTGGGTGGGTAAAGTCCACACTCAGGCTGCATGTCCATCTCATGCATAACTTACCCTGGAAGCTGTTTTTCTTTTTCTTTTTTTCTCTTTTTTTTACCCTCCGTCTGATTCTCCCCCCTGGGGCCTCAGTTTTAATCCGTTGTTATTTGCTTATAGGCGTCTGTGGTGGAAGCACTTTTTAACCTCCCATTCTGCTCAGGGTATTGGGGCAGCAGGAGCCTGTCCCAGGCGGGGTTGGGAACACGGCTGGAGTCCACCATGGGCGGGACGATCATTAAACATTAGTGTGAGTGTATTGAATGTTACAGGGGGTTTATTTGTGTGTCAGAGCTTCCATCCTTTAGTTAAAGATGTGTGTTTTGTATTCAGGGTTAGGGTTAGGGTGGGGTGTAAGGATCTGTGCCGTTGGGCAGTCCTCGGCATGGCTGCCTCTCTGACCCCAAACTTCCCTCACTTATAGCTTACTATGGAGAAAATGGCACCTAATTTAATAATGCTAAGAAGCTGACTTTGGAACTTCAGAATAATAAAGAGAAACTGTTTTACACTCATTTTTTTCAATTATTGTTTGGATGCTACAGGTGCCGCACAGGAAAGGACTGTAGTTTAAGTACAGAACCCTGCCGTCATCCTGGCTGCTAGCTGTATTTTTTGTGATTGGTTGTCATTGCTGACACACCCCAGCACACAACATGTGTTCTCTGCATTTAACCCATACTGTATGTGACAATGTGACATATGTGAGCAGGGGGCAGCTCATGACTCATTAAGTACCACTCTTGTCTCACACCTTTAGGGCTGTGGGCTTGATTCGTGCCGCTAGGTCCACGTGTGTGGAGTGTGTATGTTCTCAGTGTGTTTGTGTGGGATACCTTCCGTATCATATATCAGAGCAAAAGACAGCCGTCTCAACACTGGAAAATATACAAGAATTTGGTTATGTATGAGGCTAGAGTACAGCAATGGCATGGGGTCTACAGTAAGTGTGTGTTTTTGGCCAGGAGAAAAGAGGGCATTACAATCTTATACAACTGATCATAAGTCACGCATAAAATGAATGGATGCATATCACAACATGTTTTTTTCAAGGAGGGTTTATTCCATATGTTACCGTCAATCCAGGAAGGTAAAAGAGCGACCTACTGCTGGTTTAGTCATTTCCATTGAGACAGTATCGTATTACCATGATTTTGGATTCTGGACAAAATTAGGTTCATACATAAACAAGCAGCTATTGGAATCCAGAGATGTAACTCTGCTCATAGTCAGGAATCATATTTGAGCACAGAGACTTTAAGTTAAGTTACATAAGTGTTGGAAATTGTTTATAAATCCTTATGTGTCAATGGAGTAGGAATACTAGGGAAACTGCAGAGATGCCCTAAAGCATCGCATAAATATAGCCTTGATCTAATAAAAGTATAGGTTGCTGGGTCAGTTACCTACAGGTACATGCAATTTATAATTTGTCACCATTTCTAAGCTAATGGCAAGATGTGGTAGTACAGTATGGGTATGGAGTTATGTGTGAGTCCAGAAAGTCATCGGTTCAAACCCCCGAGTGTGGGGCAGTTATCGTATAACTGTTGGGCAAAGCCCATAAGTGCTCCAGAGGTTAACCCTGCTCGGTGACCTCAAGCTTTCCGTGCTTTGAATTAAAAGGCTTGCCAAATGACTAAGTGAAGGGTGGTGTTTTGAGGATTTTTTGAAAAACTTGGTTTTGGAAGAGAGCTTGCGATCAAGTCCTTATGAAAGTGACAGTCATCAAGGGGCTGCACTTTGGGCAAATTGGGAGAAAAAGTTACCATAAAAAACTGCCACAGTCATGCATTCCATTCTGCATTCGAGTGTCTAATGGAGAGGAAATTAGCAGCCCTGTTTTAAAAATGTATTAGCATGAGGTTTTATTGTCATGCAGACACATCCATGCATCTGTTTTCCATTGGCTGTTCCTACCGAGGGTTACAGTGTCGTCTACATGCCCGTGACTCATTCTTTGCAGGTGTTGCTGTGAGTCGAGCTGACACACGTAGCACAAAGTGTCAGCATGTGCGATTTGCAGAGACCCATCATCTGAAAGTTAAATACGGGGTCTCATAAGGCCCTGGTGTCGTTCTCTCTGCTCGTCACTTTATGCCGAATTTGTCTAAGGTAGCGTGCGGGTCTATCAGTTCAGATAGAGAAGCTTTCATCTCCATCAGCAGGAAAAGAGGAAACCTTTGTCGATTTCAGCAGGGGCTCCCTTATATGAAGGCTGACAGTAATGTTTCATTTCCATTACATGCCCTTAAAAAGCTTTCACAGACGCACATTTCTCTGTATTTTCACATGAAATGCTAATGTTAAAATTTGAGGATGTTCTTGGTTGCATTGACCCGAATTACTTTCCTTTAAAACGGACTTGATTATCACACGAGGCAACAAGAACTGAATGAAACAGCGTTTTCTAAGCATCGCTTCTGGGCAGCACAAGGTTACTTCAGAAGTCTTTCTGCAATTTCATCTTGTGAGATGCTCAGAGGATATAAGCTATTCAGTGGAATAACTCTCTCCTCGTACTGGCCTTTGTTCTCCTGGAGCATGTTAATGGAGGATGATGTTCTGTATGCTATGGGTTGGTGGTCTGTGATACCTCAAGCGGTCAAACATGGACTTGTTTCATGTTTGCACTTGTTTTATATTTGATCTGTGATCATTTTATACTTTCTGATAGGAGAGGGGAAAATGTAAAACCACAACTTGAGTTGAGATGGTTCTGCCAAATTTTTTGACAACCAAGTATTGGAAATAGAACTGAATAGGTAGTTTCAGCTTCTGCTATGTAGCTGAGAACCTCGTGATGAGAGAATGACACCTCTTCTACATCACGCTACTCTCCTCCAGCTCCCGAGAAGATCTGTGATTTAATCCTTAATCATCCTTCATTGTCTGCAGCATGTTTGTTTCGGAGCACGAGTATGATGCTCTTTTCCTTTATTTTTTTTCATATTAAGTGCAAAGGCACAAATGAGATTGCACAATGTTTAATTAAGTACATTTACTAAATGATCGGCAGAGGTAGGACGGCTGTCATCATCATAATGAAACTGGGATTTGGGGAGCTCATCGATAAAGTCCTGAGCTATAATAGAATTAAATGTACGGGTAATAGAGGTGTGAAGACTCAGGCTTGATTGAGGAAAGGACTTAGGTTTGAAAAGTAATAGGAAATTGCCGTACTTTGACTGGGTTATAGAGCAAGACGATTGCATTAAGTATCTCCAATAGGATGCCCCATAGGATTGAACCACATCTGAAGGATGCTTGGCGTAATGGATATGTTTAGCTATGTTTTGCATAAACTAGCGATGAACAAGAAGGTATGTCGTTTATTTAAAAAAAAAATGAAAACAAAGTATGCAGTCAGCAGCACCCACCCACAGAGTATGGAGTACATATCACGGCAAGGTTTTTTCCCTCCCTTATGGAGCGTGTCACCTCCTCGCGTACTCCAGCACGCCGTGTGGGATGCCATGCGTTCCTCTGCTTAATGGAGCTTGGCAATCAGCATCTTCCACAGCATCTCCCCCCCCGAGAGCGGCTGGCTGCAGAGATGCCTCTTTTTTTCTCCTTTTCCTATTCAAAAATAATCCGTCAGCGGTGAAGCGCTGTCACACTCTGCAACGTCTCAATAGCAGAAATGTGTGGGGGGGGGATTTGAGTGCGTGTTTTTGTTGAGGGAGCAGTATCATGGGCTGGACACTCAGTGGGGGGGGGGGGTGACAGATACAAAGGTGAAGTAAAGGGAAGATGTCAACTATGTGTGTGTGTTTGTGTGTGGGGGGTTGTTCTTCTGCAGTATGATATAGCTAATCAGTTCACCATTTACCATATCCATCTCTCATGGTGCTGGGGGGGGCGTTTCTGATTATCTGTTCGACCTTCTCGGATTGTGACTCTTTCAGGTTCATTAGTTAGACTTCCTTCCTTGTCTGATTAAACGAGTAGCGACCCAGATTACATGCGCCCCCCTCAGGTGCTGCTCCAGACCCGGCTCGAGGTCGCTAAAGCACAAATACAACACTAGCTTTAATATTTATGATATAAGGCTCTCTATGGCAGTTTGCTCAGGGCTGTGGTTTATCCAGCTTCCTCCAAATGAATCCATTCATCAAGGTGAGACGACTCTCATGTGTGTATGTGTGTATCTATTCACACCCACCATAACTTGATAATTGTGTTCATTCATCTATATTGTTCGTTATTTTCCCTATAAGAATCAAACCTCGACATGACCTCACTTCCCTTTATCTGCATTGGAAAATGTATCTGTTTTTTCTCTACAGCATTTATGGATCTCGCTGTAGAATATTTGACTTTTCTTATAAAACCACTCCTCGTTTAGGGACCACCTCAGTTGGTGACCATTCACAAATATGGCGATAACAATTCATTCATTGACCTGGTCACTGGAGCTAAACACGGTCGCGAAACGGGGAACGCTTGTACATCTTTGTTGTATATAAAAAATAAAGTGTTTAATAAACCTTTTAATATGTTTATGCACTTTTGCACCTTATATGCATTAATATGAATGTAAGCAAGCACTCAGGCTTAAAGGCTGTTCCTGGGAGATCAGTGATAGAGAATTAAGGGTAAAATATGCATTTTGTAGTGTTGATTAGGCCAGTGGAGAATCTCCTTATGGCTAAACCGACCGACTCTCCAACATCTGCTCCGGTGTCAGCACACTGTAACGGCTGCTTCCCCCTCCCCCAGTGAAAGACGCCATGGCTCCCATCAAGTTCAACAGATGGGGTCTCCCCGACCTGCACCCCGAGACCATGCAAGCGAGCGAGCCGTGGGTGTTCGCCGGCGGGGACCTGGCGGGCCGCGCAAACACCACTGTCGAGTCAGTCAATGACGGCAAACAGGCTTCCTGGCACATCCACAAGTACATCCAGGTGCTCGACGCCACGCTTCAGTCATCCGCCAGCTTGCTGTCGCGTCTTCCCGCTTATTCTGACTGACTCCAGCAGATGCTGAGAATTAAGACCCATGTTAGGGCTAAGAAAACAGTGTAACGAGGGAAGCGCTGTGAAGCCGATTAAAATTACAGAGACAGGCTTTTACATATGCGCCAGGCAGGAATCCTGTTTTTTTCTGTTGCCTGCTGTGTCTAATTAAATATGTGCCATTAAATTTATTAATGCTCACTGTAAAGTATTCCAACCAGCAATCACCTAGAGAAATATATATTTTTTTAAGTTCTTTTTTTTTTATTGGTGCACAGTAAGTTCAGTCTCAAAGCTGAATGCCCATCCAAGTTAGCCAGGTGTCACAGAAGGGGTGGGTACCACGCCGGTAATGTGGGCTTGAGCCCGACTGTGCAGCATTTGCCGTTTTGTCGGGGGCGGGGTTTAGCAGTTAGCTCCTTCGCCCCGCCGCTTCTCTACGGTGAGGTCTGCCATTGGTCGATTGCCCATGGCACCGGTGTAATAGTCACTCTCCCAGAGCTGGTCTGGGCGTCACGTAAGGTGTGACCTGCTGGACTAACTGGCAGTTCCAACCTGGGGAAAAAAAATTCAATTAACAGTGTTCCTGAGTCCTGTTGAGAATGGCGTTGTCAAAATTGAGCTGAATAAATTATCTCTATTTAAGTAGAGGTACTGTTAGGGTTAGGGTTAGGTTAGGGTTAGGTATGTTGTCAGGGTTAGGGTTAGGTATGTTGTCAGGGTTAGGGTTAGGGTTAGGTTAGGGTTAGGTATGTTGTCAGGGTTAGGTTAGGTTAGGGTTAGGGTTAGGTTAGGGTTAGGGTTAGGGTTAGGTATGTTGTCAGGCTTACCCATGATGGCATAACAGGCCAATAAATAACGGAACATTGGACAATTGTTCAATTTTACACTGACTTTCTGTTATATGACAGTTCATTTGTTGATTATCCTGCTGGTGGTGTTTACACGTGGAGCCGCTTCCAGCTGAGATTATCACAGAAAGACTAGTGACCGTCAGAGAAGTGAGTTTGACTTCTCGACATAAGGAAATGCATGGAATGGGCACAGTGTTGCGTAATATATCATATGCCGTCCAGAATGGAGTGGGGGTGTTTGGGAGGCGCTTGGAAAGGGCAGCTGCACGGGGGACCATGTGCTTTAAATGTTCAACAAATTATTATTATTATTTATTATTATTATTATTATTTGTAAAAACATCTGTGAAAACAAAGTGATAATTGGTATCTAAAACTGCTGCATAGCTGCAATATGCAGTTTCTTCCTGTGGGAAGCCTATGAAAGCATTCATGAGCGAGCTTACTAGTTACTTTAAGATTATATAGACAAACTATGAAATGCAGGCCTGCTCTTAATGTTAAAAATGCAGTGGTGCTGTAGTCATCATATTCAGCTGCATTGCTCTTACAGATGTACTCGGAATCTATAAGCTATTCTATGAAATGAAACTTTTATTTGATGGCTATAAATTACTATTTAAAATATACTAAATGTTAATATGTATAAGTATAAAGACCAGACCCAATTAACACTTGGTGTGGAGTATCATTTGAATATTATATTTCATATATATAATTTGATGCTTTTTGTTTATACAGCTCTAGTTAATGGAAAAATATTACTCTGCCTTTGCTTATGAAATATTACTCTGTGCCACTTGCAGGTTTTATGTCTGAACTAAAGTTTAATGAGGTTCATTTGCATAAGTGTAATGAGTTTTTATTTAGATATAAAGTAAATACCAAAGTTTAATGCACGTGTGCAGAAAATGAATATTTATGATCATAGGAGGGGAGGTTTGTATTCTGGATGTTATTCATTTTTTATTTAACTTTTTACCCCCATTTCTGGAATCACATGCTTTTCAGTGCTTTGGCTGGTCTGTGATTCCCAGCTTCTGATGCCTGTGCTTTTGTGATGATTTCGCTTTTGGCGAACAATCCTTTTGTGAGCCCAACCTGATGCATCCTGTAAAAAGAGCAGGAGACCGAATTTGCCCACAATGGAGGGAGAAAGAAGATTAAATGCCAGAGTTCATTAAGTGCACGACTTAAGAGTTTTAATTTGCATAAAACTCTACGTTAAAATCTGTAAACATTTAAACCTGCCTGTTTGTGCATTTTCTACATTTAAGTATATAATTGAAATTTGATTACATTCCAAACACTGTACAGTGCCCACTATACAACCTGGCTATCTCCATTCCCTGCCCTTCCTATGCTCTCCCTATGCTGCCGTCATGCTTGCCAGGGTGTTATTTACTACGCTGATGTGACATTATTATAGAAGCAATTATGGCGCCTCGATAAACGCTTTGCTAATTAAAGTGAGTACTGATGTATGACTGTTTTCGCTTTATATCATAAGGACTAAAAACGTGCAGAATGATTCTAAAACAAACAGTCTGCTACCGCATCATGCCGTCAGTATCGTTCTTCAGACGTCATTATATCCTTTCATGTGAAACAATAAGCGAATGATGACGTCACGTTATTATCTAGATCTCGGTGTAATTGCCGGGGAATTGGCGGACAGATTGGAGAGAGTGGTGCTGATCGGTCCTGTCCGTGCATTTGCTTCCAGTCCATCCATGGCATGACGGTGGACGGTGAGGCTCAGCTTCCCCTCTTCTACTCCGCCATCGACACTGTGGACATCAGCGTGAAGGTCGCTGGGATGTTGTTTCCGAACCCTTTCGGCCTGGCCAGCGCTCCCCCCACCACCAGCGCGCCTATGATCCGCAGAGCCTTTGAGGAGGGGTGGGGCTTTGCGGTCACCAAGACCTTCTCCCTAGACAAGGTACGCAAAAAGCCCATCTAACATCAATTTGTCTGTCCGTCTTCTGTAATCATTCATCCAGTACAGGGTGAACGAGAACCTGGATCCCATCGCAAGCAGCACAGGACACAAGGCATGGGATGACTTAACCAGAGGAGTTTATTTTATTTTGGTTATTTATTAGGATCGGCCATTTTTATAGTGGCAGTCTGTACTCATAACGTCTTCGTACTATTTCATCACAAAGGGTGACTTAATACGCTGGTCAGATACATGGTCTTGCGGAGTTCCTTGTGGAACACAGGCTGACGACATTTTTATGACTGCTTTTGAGAAAAGAAAGATGACTTTATTGAGGGAGATTTGAGACCTGTGACCCAATGCGAGATTTACTGTCTCTGTTTGTAGAGTGTTATGCACTCCGTGTGTTCCTACATTCTGGCATGCGTATTTCCTGTACCTTTCCATGCGATTCCTGCATGCTGGCATGCATATTTCCTGCACCTTTCCATGCGATTCCTGCATTCTGGCATGCGTATTTCCTGTACCTTTCCATGCGATTCCTGCATTCTGGCATGCGTATTTCCTGTACATTTCCATGCGATTCCTGCATTCTGGCATGTGTATTTCCTGTACCTTTCCATGAGATTCCTGCAAGCTGGCATTTTTATTTCCTGGACCTTTCCATGCGATTCCTGCATGCTGGCATGCGTATTTCCTGTACATTTCGATGCGATTCCTGCATGCTGGCATGCGTATTTCCTGTACGTTTCCATGCAATTCCTGCATGCTGGCATGTGTATTTCCTGTACCTTTCCATGCGATTCCTGCTCTTCTACCACAGAGCTACTGAGACGGAGTTAGCACATCTTTTTCATTTGTCTTCTTAGTGATGAGGTCAAAATTACTCATTGCAGACAGAGAAAAAAAAACGTCTGTGTATCTGTGGCTGAGTATGCAGGAGGTATAAACGCCGTGTGCATTTCCAGAGCCTCCATGTCTTAGAACCATAACACTTCGCGTGTTTGATTTCCATTAGGAGTCTGGTTACGGTTCATGTTGCTGCTCAGGGTTTAGTGAGGAATCTATAATCTGTTTTATTCTAACTGGTCAAGCACGAACATGGGTTCACAAGTTCATCATGAGCCTCATCCTGGAGAAGCTGTAACGTCGCATGTCCTTTTGCTTAATGCTAAGCCAGCCAATGCTGCCTTTCTGTAATTACGGAGATCGATTTCAAAATAACACAACCGGCAATATATGCAATATATACCAAGGGCTGTAAGTTCTCTTGTACCAGTTATATTGCTCTCAATTAAGTGATCCATAATTATAGCTATAACGATCATCATCACCATCATCATCATCAGTGGAATAATCCCTTTTACTGCAACCCTGTTCAACACTGAATTGTTGCACAAGTGTTGCATTAGTCTTTAAGAATTAGTATAATTTTAGTGCTGGTATTTCCATAACAATTCTAATGCCTACATAGCTTAATAACTCTTAGTTATTATGTGCTAACCTGATTCAAAAGGATGAATTAATCTTGAATAAAGATCAAAACTTTATAAAATGACTTTTTCTCCAGTGTTCTTTTATTAATATTTGCAATATGTAGATGCATTTTCTTTTGTTTATTGTTATTATTAATATTATGATATTATAGTATATAATATTATATTATTACTATAAGATTACAGTTCTGATGCCACAGACATCCGCTTGCCTGGCCCACCAGGGGAGTTTGATGCAAATTAATTAATAGCTTGTTTGAACATATGCTTTGAATTGTATTATCCCACATCCAGGTTGATGGTGAAGATTGACGGCTGAATATTGTTCTGATTTGGCGTTGAATATGTTTATGTGAACTTTGTTGCTTTTTTATGAATATTGCATCTAGTCCAGCTCCCGTCCTCCTCCCTCTACTTCTGACATTTGTAGACGTCAGATTAAGGTCCCTTACCCTGTTGCATCTATTGGCTGTCAGCGTGTGGCGAAATACCAGCTGATATCACAGTAAACAGAAGTCACATTATTCTTTATTGTATGCCCTGTGTGAAAGATTGCGCTGTGCTTTCTTTTGGGAGTAAGATAAAGAAGTTCTTAATGTCAATATGAGTGAATAGGCGGCTCTGTGCTATCATTAAACTTAAACATGAGGGACTTCTTTTTTAATATCCTGTTCCTTGCTATCACTCTCCAATCTAGGCATTACCATGGTGCGGCATTGATACCATTTCAGATGTATCAGGGGAAAGGCTGTGTACTGAATTTGTCATTAACTCATAGTGGTGGAGAAGAATCTCTGAAAGGTTAAACCTTCAAGCTATACTGGTATCAGGCATGACGAAGGCATGCTTCTCCCTGCGGTATGTAAATATTTAGCTTTGTTACCTCTAAAATATCCAAGACCTTGTATTTCTGGTCACATCACATCAAATATCGGTAGGCTGCGTCTCTGATTTAGACCATCCCTTGTTAATTATAATCCCCAAAGATCTATTTCGGCGTGGCACACAGAGGCTGGAGAGGCAGCTAATCTTTGATGGATGGACCACAGGGGCCCAATTAGCCCTTTAACTGATCAAAGTGAGATAGATCACTGGACCATGTGGCCACCTAAGGAAGAGCTGCAGCTCACCGTATGGGAAGTGCCGGGCTCAGGGATTACACCTGTAACTGTTAATAACTGACATAAGCAATAGGGACTCTTCATATAACCCAAAAGGCAGTTCAGTGTAATTGTCCTTTTCAGGTATTCATCTCTACAAAGCTTGATGACCTGTCAGGTACAGCCGAGAGCATGGCGAACTGAGATATTATTAAATGGTAAATGTGGAGGTCGGTCTTTCATGCCATCTTAAGTTTCTATGGATTCTCAACAATTAAACCTGTAACCCTGTGCATATTTCTGTATGTACCAGTACCATATGGCTCTGAATCCTTATAATGATGCAGAGAAATATAGGAATGTGTGAACCATAAAAATTCTGCCAAACTTGTGGAGCTTCCACAAAGTTTCCGGAATGTTGATTTGAACTTATCTACGTTGTAGTAATGAAAGCAAATTCCACCTGTGGCCATTAAAAATGATTCTGATTCTGAGACCATCACAGGAGTAACTTGCCTCATCCTGTGCTGTGTGTCCTTAGAAGTCGGTAAATCCGGCTTCCGGTGACTGACGCGTCACATGACAGTGACAGAGGTGATGACTCCTGAGATTCTCCAGCCAAGTGATCTCCTGTGTACCGATGCCATGCCAAGTTCATGCATGATGCAGGTGTCAGTCAATATGTGGTATTTGCCGTGTTGTAATGCGGATTCAAAAGTTCATTTTCATAGCGGTGTAATCCGGAAATGCATTTTGTTATTAACTGACCGTGGCAGAAGTGACAGGGATGAGTAAAGTACAGGACTGTGACGTATCACTGTTGTTGGGTATCCATCTTAGTTCTTTATGATTTGATGCCTGGAATAGGTCGTTAAGAGGGGAACTCTTGTCTCTTTGTCTTCTGTTGATGTTCCTTTGCACTGTTCAGAACGTAACAGGAAACCCTGCAAAGACGAAGGTGAAGTATGTGTTTAATGTATCTACCTGTCAGAGGCATTAGACCAATGATTCCATTAGTAGTGCCTGACATATATATATTATAGACACGCACACAAAAACAGCTCATTTTTTCATTTATTTAGAATCATTTTCTGCAGCTGACATGAGTCACTACCCTTCCTTCGGACAGAAATGTTTGAAAGCTGTGTGAAACTGCTTACAGTCAAATACGATCCGTCTGCGAGATCTCTCCTTCCGAAGGGTTTGCGAAGAGTTTACGATTGACACGACCGGTTTATCGTGTGGTTTGCTCTGGTGTCAAGGGGGAGTAAGCATGGTACTGCGGAGTCTTTCATTAAAACCCAACCTGTCTGTCTCCTGCCACACTATACGTCTAATTATTAGTGTTCAGCAGCTGATTTTACACTCCGAAATTTAACTAACATCATTACAGGTGATGTTTTTCCCTCCCGAAATCTATGTAGAAAACAGGGCTGTCAAAGCAGTCAGTAGGATCTGAGAGGTGTTGACTAATTGCCTGCTAATTAAACAGTAAATTGTCTAATTAAGCTGACGGTTAATTAGGGTAAGCTTGCACAGCAGTCCTGTGCAATTTTTTTTTTTTAACTGGGTGTCTGGGAAGCAGCTTGTATAATTGGCAAACTGGCAGTGACTGGTGAGGGACATGACATGGGGAAGTGGTGAGACGGAGTGTGACAGTGTCTGGATGTGCAGCAAACATGGAGCTTGTCACGTGTGTGTGTTTGTGCGTTTGTGTGCTATAGGGGGGTGTGGGGGGGTTCCTTCATACAACCACTACTGAGCAGAGGTGGGGAGAAATACCAGATAAAAAAAGGAGCTTTGTGTCTTGTCTGTGTTTGTCTACGGTAGCCTGAGGCTTGCATGGGCTTTCGTTTTAAAAAGCTGAGCCAATTTCGTTCCATCATGTAAAAGCTACAGTCGATATCTGTTGTTTTTCATCTGTCGGGACACCGTGAATATAAGCCTCGTCAAAAGAGCGTTGTTTACTCCTGGACTGAAACTCTTGACTCCTCTTTGCCCATATGGGACGTGCCTGGCAGCCCGTCTAGTGATATGACCAAGGATCTATTGCAAAGTCAGAGATGCTCATTTCGAAGGGCTTGCAGTGTGGCTACAGCCATGGGTTTGAAATGTGAAATGATGACAAATATTTTCTGAACCACATGCAGGGTCATCTTTACAATGGGGCTGACCAAGGTCCATGTGAACACGAATCTGGTGTGATTAACAATAATAATAATCAACCAATCAGACGGACAGACAGACAGATAGATGAAATTAATAATACATTTTAAAATTTATTTGCTGAGTAATATTTTTATTTTGATACTCAAGAATATTAGCTGCTGAATAGAGAAAAGGTTCAGTCAGTGATGATGTAACAGAGGATAAAAAAAGGATTAAAGGGAAAGAATATAAAAAAAAAAACTTTGAAATTGTATTACAGAGGAACACCTTCCATTGCGGGTGAGTTCCAGGAGATCCGGAAATAGAATTACAGCTATTATGCTAACTGATTCAGTGCGACTGCCTTATTTCTCAGTGCTGTTAGTGGTTTGAAGAGACGCTTTCGGCTCTCCAGGAGGACCTGCTAACTATATTCACACCTTATAGTGAAGCGACAGAAGGAGAAGAGTCCTGCAAGGGGGGGGAGCTCGAGGTCGGAGACCAGCATCGCACGGCATGTGTGGGTCGCAATTAATATAAATAGCATATCATTGTATGTACTGAGGTATTTAGACAGGGGAGTGATAATTACAGCGGAATTACTCGGGAAATCCGGTCATGGTATAAACAAATGTCATGTGATTACTGTACTTGTGCCATCATGAGGTCTGATGCTTTCAATATCCGGCAGTGTGTTTCTGGGTAAAGTGGGCCTCCTTGCATGGGATTTAGCAGATAATCTGCTTGGTTGAGTAGCCAAGTTCGCATCAGTTGTGCTTGGCTTTGACAACGACAGGTTTTTCATTTATAATTTTTGCAGAAATGTAATTTTTTGTAATTTATTGAATAATGTATGTTGTATACATCTGTCTGTCCATCCGTCTTCCACTGTCTTATCTTGGACAGGGTGGTTGTGCTGTTCAAATGAAAACATGGAACTGAGGTTTTTTTGTAGTTTACTACTCTCTGATATATAACTGTGGTATTTGTGTGAAAATGGAAGGGTCAATGGGCTTGTTGTCTGCGGGGAGGATGTAGCCCTGGTGGGAAGAGGTAAGAATGGCTACATAAAGAAAGAACGGACCCCCGTATGGGACTGTTTAAGTGAGAAAGATGAGTGTGTTGTAGTGCAGAAACAAATGGCTGTGTGTGTCGCCCATTTAAGACACGGACAACATCGGATAAGACAGTGACCCATAAAGAAATCCCACAGTGTCAGCGTGGCAATATTAGTGAAGAATGGCAGCTCGGGAATGTGGAGACATGATGCGCAAATGGGTGATCTATTAGCTACATGCCGTCACGCGATCAATACAGGATCGGCGTGCTTGTGTGCCAGCGAGCAGGGTTACCGCTGCTTCAGAGACCTGTCCGCCATCCATGAAAGAGCATCCAATTGGGGAGAAATGTAAAAGGATGCTTCTGGAAGACTTTTCAGTCAGCCGCGTTTGATAGAGGGAGCCTGCGTGGCGTACAGGGTTTGTGGGAAGTTCAGCTGCAGTGACATCTGCAGAGCTCTTCAAGTTGTGTTTTCCTTTAGTTTCAGCTCTGCTTTTTAGGCAAAGTCTGTTATGTTTATTTGCTTTTTTGTTTGTTTTCATTTGTTTTACTGTCTGTTTGCTTATTTGCTTTTAAATCTCAGAGACAACGACTTAATCCTTTAAAAATCTGACTTTAGAATATGTTTAAAATATTATTGAAACTAGATTTGTAACACAAAGCAGACAGAAACTAATGACCTATTTGACAAGAGCATATAAAAATAACGGGGGCGGCATGGTGGTGCAGTGGTTAGCACTGTTGCCTCACACCTCTGGGACTCGGGTTCGAGTCTCCGCCTGGGTCACATGTGTGTGGAGTTTGCATGTTCTCCCCATGTCGTCGTGGGGTTTCCTCCGGGTACTCCGGTTTCCCCCCACAGTCCAAAGACATGCTGAGGCTGATTGGACTTGCTGCATTGCCTGTAGGAGTGCATGTGTGTGTGAATGTTGTGTGAGTGTGCCCTGCGATGGGCTGGCCCCCCATCCTGGGTTGTTCCCTGCCTCGTGCCCATTGCTTCCGGGATAGGCTCCGGACCCCCCGCGACCCAGTAGGATAAGCGGTTTGGAAAAGGGATGGATGGATGGATGATATCAAGATGTTTCAAGATGTTTTATTGGCTGTTTGTAATTAGTGTGCTGGAATGCTTACTCATTAAGTCACACCAAGCACAAAAAACTAACAGTTTACAAATAAATGCATATTTATTAAATACATTTATTTAGTAAACCATTGACATGCAATAATGAAAAACAAGTGAAACATTGCAATTCACGATTCTAGGCATGAAGTGTCAATTCCCACATGTGCCCAGTTGCATCCATGTGTCTGTGGGTGAACAATGTGCTTTGCACTCCATGGCAGTGGGAAAACACAGTATAAAAAATACACAAAAAGGCAGATCGACCAAAGTAAATGAGCCGAAAATGTATTTGTAAAAGTATTTGAATGTATGAAACACTCATGACAAAACAACCCCTGAGCAGCAGGGGATTCATCATACTTATTAATAAAGCAGGAATGTTGGAACTCTTATAAACAGCACTGAAAGCCAAACATGGCACTGTTTTTAAAAGTGTGCAGGATTTCAGATGTATAGATGCCGTTCATTAGCCAGCTGCCCTTGTACTGTCACGGCTGGCATTTACCCCCCCCCCCCCCTAAAAGCTGTGCCAGGGGTGCCATGCTGACAGACGGCCCGCTCATTAGATTCTCCGGCAAACATGAGGCACGGTGAAATGCTCCCCACGCTGATGCTGGTACACCAGCCCAGCTATTTTTAATTCTGTTTGTGGGGGGTTTGAGGAAACCTGCTCTTTCATTTATAAAAATATATAATGATGTATGAGAAGGATAAGATGTATCATTTAGCTTTTTTTTCCTTCACTGATATTTACTTTCAAAATTTTTGTTTTTCCAAAACTATTTCTTTATTTCGAGACGTTCATCCTCAGTAACCACTCATCCACAGGTCCCGGTAAACCTGCAATCTGTCCCAGGAAATAAAAATTGCAGTTGCTCGTTTCGGTGCCTTTTCATTGGCATTTCCCTAAACTCAGTTTGTCTGATCTTTCTTAAATTAAATACGAGGACAGGTTGTATTTACGAGCGACTTAATGGCGTTAAAAGGTTGTCACCCGGTTTGTCACTATGCTGCCTTCCTGTGTGCAGATCTGACCACTGGATGTTGCGTATGGATTAAAGGTTGTGAGTTGTTAAGGGATAGCTACAGAGAAAGCTTTAGAGGAGCTGAGCTTATCTTTGTCTGGGGTCTATACCCGCATCAGTCAGGATTACACAGATCAATGGATATCTTCATGGGTTATAGTAACAGTAGTGCTCTGTTTTGGAGAAATGGGGAATTAATGCCTTCACGTACCAGTTCCCAGTCTGTTTCCAATGCTGCTCCCTTTTCCAGTTGATAATAATTGTATAACACTCTTAACTTGTTCATTGTTTAGTCCCTCCCCTTTATCTTAAAGACATGAACATCTCATATTACTATATAGATCGCACATTGAACCTGCTTTAATTTATGTCTAATGTTAAAATCAAAGAAGCAGTTAATTAGGTATCTCTCGTACATTGTTGTATCAAGATATGGTATTTAAGAAAGGTCATTAAAAATAAGGACAAATGAAGAATATCTCCCCTGCTATTAAAATATCGATAGATCTGGGTGACTAATTATAAGATTGAATTCAGGTCGTGAACCTAGTGTAACAAAAGATTTTACTATTTATTAAAAACTAAGAGAGATTTTTTTTCAGAAAGCATTTGAATAAAACATTAAGTTGTCGTTAATTCTTTTGGTCTCAGAGATTTCGATTTTTTCACTCCAGGATAATACTGTGTTAGGAGTGGTCAGTCAGCCACTCATCCCTGGGTGTGTTAATATGTGTGTCAGTTTGACGCTGCCATCTATGCACCAGGTCGTATCTCCAAACTCCCCCTTCCAGAAAAAAAAGTCTTGTTGCGGTAACAGTAACAAGCCGCGTGTTAAACCTGACAAAGACGAATGTCATCAGCAGCCCAGAGCAGCGGGAGCAGCAGAAACACCAGCACCTCTTTTTTTTCCAGAGAATGTTCTGGAAGCATTGCTTTAGACAGCCAGGCTGTGTCTGGGAACTGACACGGACAGGCTTTGATTTCCATGTCATGGGTATTTGCAGTGATTAATGCTTCAACTTGGGCGACTCAGTGTTACTCTGGTGCCTTGAGATTCTCAGTGTAAGTGGAACACTCTCTGAGAACCACTGAGCTTCCAGTTTTCAGTTTTATTTATAATTGTATTTTAAAGCTAGTTTGGCACTATGTTACACCAAAGTCCACATTAATATTCTTTGGCTTCTTTCAGTTGCTCCTGCAGGAAATGCATGACATACAAATACAGAATTTGTACATGTGGTATTTGTGGCATGAAGAATATGCTAGATCACTCTGAATTTAGTTTCCTTATATTCTAACCCAAATATGTGAAGATTTATTTATGAATAAAACGCATCTCTGTAGGCCATTAACTTTGTAGCATAACTGTGATCGTGCGACGCTGTCAAAAGAACCTCGCAGTATGTTCGGAGGGGTCACAGTATGCAGTGGTGACCACTTGCTATTCGTTATCTTTCTGAATATATAGGGAAATGAATAAGTACTTACACTGCGGCTTGAAACGGTTCAGAAAGCTTGCAGACATGGGGGATATTGCAGTAATGAGCAGCGAGCCTGACTTATCTTTAAAGGCATCTCTGAGTATATAAGAATATTTCTGTTGCCGCAAAAGTAGCTTAAGTTGTAATGTGCCGCAGGCAGTCTACCAGATATATACAGGTGATAACAGAGGCACTAGAAGGCTAATGCTTTTAGTAATGACTGAGACATGCCCATCTATCTCCGGAATATTATTATTTTTTTATGATTGAAGGGGGGAAAAATGAGAGCTCTGCCTGCAGCCACAATTTAAAGAACAGAACTAAGACTGGGAGCGTGAATTGCTTTTTAATAAATGCTGTAAGTTGCATGTATGCATTTGTGCAATGAAATGCTTCAGTTAGGGTTACGCCATAGTTTCGCTGTTATATTTATGCATTGACACACAGGCTTATTCATATACACATACATTTTTGCCATAATATCCATCCATCTGTCAAGCATTTATCCTGTGCATGGTGATGAGGCAATGCTTAATATGTTAGCAATAAACTACAAATACAATAAAAGCAATTACAATGCAGTGTGCCTTAAAGACCAGACCAAGAGAGAAATGTAGGATCATTTTTACTTGCATCGCTTGCTGCAAGCAGGTTAAATCATCCTGCTTCATGCAGGACCCGACTCTGTCTCTCCAGACATGCGACCAAAGATAGGCACCTGAGAGCGGCGTGTTATTCGATGTGACGTCAGTGGCAGCCTGCAGTTTGATGTGTGGGATTACCTCATCGCCGAGGGTCCGTGCCGCGCTCGAGTGGGAATAAGAAGGCAGCCCTCATAAGGCGTCCCGGGGTTTCCTCGGGGCAACAGAGCCTTTTAAAAAAGTCTAATCTTGCTATGGAAGGGAGGAGAAGGAATAGGGAAGAAAAACACTCAAAATTCATCACCATTAACCTCAGCCTCCCAAGATAATGACAGTTAAAGTCTAAGATAATTGTAGTCGAATGATTGTCTGTGTCAGACTAAAAATAGCCGACATTCAGTGGAATTTCTAGTATGGTCTGATTTGAATAAGGATTTGTCACGATAAGGTCAATGAAGCTAATGGCCTTGTAACTGCTATAAAACAATTACTTTCATACAAATATAACATAAAATTGGACCAATCACATTTCGTCTGCTTGGTAGGTGCCGCATAACATTTGCTTGCTATTTATCTGCTTTTCCTGTTTCAAATGTCTGTTTGCTGGGTGCAGGGATTAGAAGTCTGGGCTGGCGTGATAAACCCGCTTAGCTTAAAGACATAGAAGTAGCTGTAACAAATGTTAACGTGTGTGAAAGGCATGTAGCCAGACTGACGTTCAACAGGTTGCCCAGGAATTGCCCCCCTGCCCCCCCCCCCCCAAAAAAAAAAAAATAAAATTGTGTTAGAGGTTTTACTGTAAAAAGGACGGGAAATGGGTGCGACAGAGGTGTAAAAAATGATTTAATAATAAAAAAAATACGTTTGATCTGCTGGGTAAGTATTTGAATCAGCCTTCTGCTTTTCAAGAGAATTTTTCTAAGCGTGCACAATAATGTTGATTTGTGTTGTTATATATGGTTCTGTGAGGCACATGTCTACCGAGATAAATTTTCCCGAATCCAATTTGCTCAGGATGCTAGTACAAAAACTGGCAAAGAAAACGCAAACCTTATCTGTGGCTGCTATGTGTGCCACCTCTGTTTCTGTAATGTGCCATTTCCTTTGCTTTAGGCATTTTCATGGTTTCCAGTTGGTTAATATTAAATCTCTTGTTCCGAAATGTCCTGATAACAAATAACGCCAAAAGCTAAATGTTCCCGGGTCACAGCTTCATTAAATACAGTCTTGCAGCTCTGCTCCCAAGACCCTCGAATGCCTCTTCCAGTTCTCTATTGTAGTTTTACTGCAGGGCACGGCACTCATATTGAAAACAAGCTATGTCTTCATTCACTATTCACAACCACATTCCAAATTCAGAAAAAGGAGGGGGGGGGTTGTTAAGCACTGTAATAAGTGTTAAAAAAAACTCAAAATAATTTTCTGAAGGTGTTTCCTGACAGGGTAGCTTGTAGGTGACTAATGAAGATGTGAAACTAGGCATTCTTCATATTTACAAAAGATTCTTTGTTTGACATATAATGTTATTATGTTTGTATATAATAATAATCATCATCTTCATCATCTTCATAATCATCAGCCATCTAAACATCCTTTATCCAGTACAGAGCCTGAAACTTATCTCTGGAATCACAGGGTTCGTACGAAGCAAAGGACACCCTGGATTGGTTGGTGTTAGACAAATATCATCCATGCATCCATCCATCCATTCATTTATCCATCCATCTATCCATCCATCCATCTTCCAAATGTGTGTCCTGGTCATGGTCGTAAGGAGACTAATATCAGTCTGGTATAAAGCAGCAATTGGTTATTGGATGGATGGCATGGTGGCTGAAGGGGCAGCTTGTCACCGCACTTCTCCATGGGTGGGGGGTTCAGTTCTCCCCCAGCTCTGTAGGTAGCACTCACGTGTCATGTGATTTCTGTTTTGCGGTTCAAAAAAACGTGTTGCTGGGATAATTGGGGTCTCTGAACAGTCCATTGTGTGTGATAGTGTGCGTGCATGTGCCCTGCGATGGGCTAGCATGGTGACCTGGGTGGATCCTGGCATGGTACCTTACGCTGCCTGGGTTAGGGTACAGACCTCCATACAACCCTGAGTGAGGTTGGAAATAATAAAACAAATGTTTCTGAGTAAGAAGGGTGTAAGTAATATCGCAGTATTAAGTATTAACCATTTATATGAGGGTCTCTGTGTGTTGCCATAATTCAGGGGGATCATTAAGATCAGTCATGAAATTCAGGAGCTGCAAAGTGTTTGCTGGAACTGAGTCCTGAAAGTGAAGTTTTTTGTTATTGTATGTTGTTGATTTTGTAAAAATGCTCATTATACGGCAAAACAAGCATATACTGTTATTATACCATTAATGTACTGCTGGTACCCTGATTAAATGAGAAGAAGACTTGGGAGAAAGAGGAATGAGGATTTTAGAATCTGCTTATTAATTAGCTGTTGAGGAATTTTGCTTTTAATTACAGGCAAGTTTATCAGATGGTAACTCCTGTTCTTTGTGAATAAGCAAGGTAGCGATAGCGGGAGAGGGAGAGCGGAGTGGGAACAGAGGAAGTGCTAATTAGTTTTTCATTAGCTAATCAGATAGCCCACCTTGTAGAAACTGTAAATCATATGACCTTTTAAGCTTGTGTGTGCGTGTGTGTGCGTGTGTGTATGTGTGTAATATATACCTTTATATACACGCTTATATGTACATATAGTATGAAAGCTAAGGAGAACAATAACAGTGTAATTGCTAATACCTATTATTTGTCTAATTTGGTAAACATATTCATGAAACTATTTTAACAACTTAATGAGAGCCAACTGAATACTGAGAGATAATGTTGGAAACAGTTGGTTAATTTTTGTCTCTTTCCTCGGTAAACCTGAGGATAAACAAAGTGTGCCCTGTATGGTAGTTTGCGAGTTGGAAGTATTATAGGGTTATTAGCGTTAAATATGCAGCTTAACGAGTGTGGAGGTGTGACAGGAATGGATGACATTGTGGCAAAATCGTCCCGGCAGCTGAATGTTCAGGAAGATGATGATCCGTTACGGCGATGCATCTGAGTGAATGTTATGAGTCGTCTTCCTACGAAAGGGAGCAAAGTTTTGCGTGTGTGACCCTTCGGCATGTAGACCACTTTTCCTAGAGATAGCCTGGGATGAACGTAGGGCATTAGCGTTGTCAACTTCAAATGTCAGTGTAGAAAAGTGTATGTTGATTTGATTTGCTCAGTTCAGGGTTACGTTTCGCGAACACGATGGATCTTGTAAAGTAACGAACCAGATAGCAAAGGATGTAGGTAAAGATGTAAAGTGTTTCCCAAAATCCTTCATTGTTCCAGAGTTAACAAAAAAATTTACAGTAATAAAGCAAAAAAAAAAAAAAACTCAATTAAGACCTAAATAAATTAAGCCATTCGCTGAAAATATATGAATGGACTGAAAAATGTGATGTTGTTTCCTTACAAAAAAATCTCTTTTTTTGTAAGGAATCAACATCACACACACAGGCAGAAAAGGGAAGTGACACTTTTCAAAATACGTAGTAAAACTTATATATTACTATAAAAATATATATTAATAAAATATATAGCATGTCACACACAACAATAAGAGCACAGCAGCATCACAATCACATTTTCCACATTCCCAAAGCACGCTCTACAGCAGTCTGCGTTCTTTGCCGTCTGACGTTATACCTCTGCTCAGCCACAGTGACACTGCAGCCAGCAGGCGTTCGCTAAGAGGATTCTCCCAGTAAGCAGCTACCAGCAAACACACCATCCTATGCCATCTGACACACTGCAAACCTGGACCAGATTTAAACATCATGTGTATTCCCTGCCCACCTGGTCATGTCTATAAGATGTCCTTGATGCTTACATATCAGCTAGACATTTAAGCTTAGTGCCAAGAACTCTTTTCAGCAGGTGCAGGTGGGATTCAAGGGGCTGCAAATATGAACAGGGCTGAGGGCTCCATCCACTGCACCTGCAAAGCCAGGTATGCCTGCAATGGCATGAAAACCAATGGTAGTGTCACACAGGGTATCCCCTCCAGCTGATACCTGTCTGTAGTTGTGCACACAGTGCGACAGAAATGTTACTTGTATGAGTGCATGAAGTTCTCTTCCACCATGACACAAAAAATGAGTAAAATAATTTGTTCAGTACGTGGCACTTCAAATGCGGCATTTTGTCATTCCGAATAACAGTGACATACCGACCTTCAGCCAGGTGCTTGAAATAACGTAAATTGTCGTAATTGCGGCGTGGGGCTGTATTGTGTTTCTTAACATCCTGTGTAATTCATACTGAAATATTACACTGTGTTGTGACAACCGCGACTGCACCCATACTGTTATATGGATGTATGATCGATCAATGTTAATTCTTCTTTATGTTCAAATCTGAATTGCAATTCTACACCCTGTTTTTAACCAATTTTATGAATTGAATTTGAATTTCAAGGTCATTCCCGATTCACTTCTCTATGGTGCCCAGAATGCAAACTACTTGCAAAGAAAAGTAGTATATTTCTATTTGTAAGAAAGATTTACAAATGGAGCGTTCCCTTGCTGAAAATGATGGAGACCCAAGTTCTCTACGCAGGTCACCTTTCACTCCTTTTTCGTGCAGAATCCAGATTTACGTGAGGTATGTTTACAGCCACAGATCAGCTCCTGGGGCTGTGTGTGTTATTTACTTTGTTGTTTTTTGTCACTTGTTCTTTTGAAAATTGTAAATCTCCTCCAGCGCTGAGAAGTGTCCGGTTTCCATGGTTGTTCACGTTTTCGCCTTAATCGCTTGCAAACGTCTTTATTTTTTTTCATTTGCCTTTTTTTTTGGTATCCATCCTTGTACTACATTCAAAGCTTTTCTGAGCTATAATTATGATTCAGTGTCCTTTCCGCATTACAATGTTCTTAAAACAAGTCAAACAACACAGTGAAAGGAAACGGAAACTCAGAGTTCAGTTTTTCTGTGAAATTTCTCTCAGTTGTCGTTTTACTCTAAAAAAAATAAACAAAAAAAGCATTTTCCAAAAAAAAAAAACATAAAAGGGTGCTGTTGTGGGGCATGATGTATGAAACACACAAATAAGGCATAATTACTGCTAATTAGTTTTCTTTTTTTGCCTATTTCCAGAAAGAATTTCCAAATGTTATGAAGTTAATGTGCTATTGTCTTAATTGTTTTAATGGGATAATCCCTGATTAAAATGTGTATTTCCTTAATTGCTAGGTACTAATGGTCCATGATGTTGCGGCAGTCTAAAATGCCATCTTGCGTCAGGTTTCATGCCCTTATTGATGTCTTCAAACCTCAGAAAGTTTCTCAGGAAGTTTTATGCGTGCACTATTAAAATTCTGCATTAAAAAACTCTCTTTGGTATGAATGTGACATCGCATTCCATAGCACAGTTGGGGAAATGCTATTTTAAACACTGGCATTCTGTTTTTATTCTCTAAGGAATCAGGCATACACAGTAGCAGGAAATTAAGCATATTGCTGCATGTAGCGTAAGTCAGGTTCCTTTTTAAAAATGCACGTTTCTGTTTGATGTAAACAGAGTGACCTTGCAATGCGTTGGCGTTCCTTCTCTGCGCCCAGCCAAAGCCGTTAGTGGGCTTAGTCAGAATGCCGTGCCCAGAGCCTTCTGCTCTGCTTACATCACCAGTCCACGGCAGACGGGTCACTGCTGCCGAGAAAGAGAAACAAAAATACAGCTTCGAAACCGTTACACTCCACGAGAATCCAGCCGCCGTCGGAGCCCGTGTCCGTTTGGCAGAATGTTCATTGAGAAAGCGTTAGCCGGGCATCCAAGCGCGCTGTACGCTTCTTAGCGCCAAGGGAGCGACCCATCACCAAATGAAACGTGGCTAGGACCGGTAATCTCTGATGTTTCCTCAGGTGAGAAGATGCTCATTTACTGTCAGAAAGCCTTATGTTACAGGAATACAGCAAAACAAATATTTATAAGCACTGTATATATTTTTATTATGAATGTGTGACTTTTTTTGTAATAAATGCAGGTGTCCCTTTGAACACTGTGAAATTTTATTTTGTCATGGATTGTATTTCGAAGGACTTGCTGCTGTATGTGATTAAACATACATTTCTCTCAGCTTCAGTGCCTCCAGAAAAATAACAATATTGAGTTTATGTCATGTATTTTGGTAAATTATGACCATAATAATCTTTTTACAGTGTTTTACAGATAAATAATTATTGAGTAACATGCTCAGTTAAAGGTTTCATTACCTCAGATAACATCCAATTAATAACCAAAGCAGCAAAGCCATGTATGTGTGCCGCTCCGAAGACATATTAGGGGCACATAATTAGACATATTTAGTATAATGGCTGGGATTTTTCTGCTCGAGAAAATAATGGGAACTGCTCCACATAAAATTGTGTTGTTTTGTTCATGTGGTTTCCCCGCAGGATTTGGTCACCAATGTCTCCCCGAGAATTGTCCGCGGGACGACCTCGGGTCACATGTTTGGCCCAGGACAAGGCTCCTTCCTCAATATCGAGCTCATCAGCGAGAAGACGGCCGCGTACTGGTGCCAGAGTGTGAAAGAGCTCAAAGCAGACTTCCCTAATAATGTAAGTCGTTAGTGGTGCTCGTCGGGGTTTAATGAATGACAACTCCTCTCTGAGGAGTATTCCTTTGTTTATTTCAGTCGGTATTTGGCTAATAGCCGCACATCATATATGATTTCTGTGTCTCTAATTTTGTTTATATTATCTGCTTCCGGAAATCAATAAGCCAGTCGCGTGGAATTGCAAGCACATGCATCAAAAGGGTTGGGGGTTCAAATCTGCTGACCTCTGCTCTGCATGCGTGTGTGGGGTTTGCGTGCAGCTCCCATGTGACGGGGGTTTCCTGCAGGTAATCCACTTTCTTCCATCAGCCCAAAGACATGCAGTTAGATTAATTGGCATCTCTAAATGTGCATTTCTTATGCAGTTCTGAAGCAGGTCACAGGGTCTTTTTATTTATCCTGTGAGTGACTTGAATGCAGTGCACAGTCAGAAGGTGGGTAGCTTTGCGGCCTCTCAGCACTTTCTTGGTGGCAGTGTGATGAACCTGAGAGGCCATTTTATGTAGCCTTCTCATCCCGCCTGTCTGGACACTGTTTGGTGACAGGACTCCACATAATGGCACATTTTCAAAAATAACATCGTATCCGTCCTTGAACTTTTAGTTGGGGTTTAATAAAGTCCTTATTGTGCAGCGTGTGTAAATTTATACACACACAATAGGACGTGAATAATAAATTTAAATAAAAATTTATTTTTGTGACTTGAAAATTACTCACATATAAAAAAGTACAATTTTCATTTCAATGTGATCATTTTTACTTTAATTCAACTTTTGAATATTTATGACTCATTCCATCCATCTATCCATCCATCCATCCATTTTCAAAATCCGCTTATCACCTCTTAGGTTTGCAGTGATCCTGAAACCAGCAACAGAAACGCACAGCTTGGGAAACCTTTCTCAGGCCTCGACAGGCAGTTCCACGGTGCTCTCTCACGCACATCGTATCTTTGTGGGGACCGTCCATTCATTTCAATGGGACAAACTGTAACACTATACTAACAAAATACAAGACTTTTGGCATTTTTACTTTTTTGATTGCAGTCACAGGTTTTTAAAGTGGTCCCCACAATGTCAAAATAGCAGGTTTTTATCACACTGTGGGGACATTTGGTCCTCACTATGTAATAAGTACATCACACGCACACACACACGCAAACACATATGCATACCCACACACACACACACACACACACACACACACACACACACACACACAGAAGCACAAACATGCGGATTTACACATTAATGGCAAAGCACTGTCCCTTGGTAACCTAAGCCACATGTCTTTGGATTGTGGGAGGAATCAAGCACCCCCCTGGGAAAACCCCAGCAAAAAGCCTGAAATTAAGCACCCCTTGCTGATTATGCTCGATAGCGTGTGTGCAATGCCTGCCATGCGCTTGTATAAACACAGCTTCAGCGTACTACACATGCTGAAATGCCTGGACAAACTCTTCTGAGGTGAGCTTCACACAAGCAGAGGGTGGGCTGGCTACCATTGTGACTGTGGCCAGATCTGCATTCCCCCTTTCCGCTTTTGTCACCTAGAAGCAGACGGGCAGGGTCAGTGTGCCTTGTCACACAAGGCATCCAAGTCCCCGGGTCCGCAGACTCGTCATCGCACGCGCTCAGTAACAAAGCCTGCCTTTCGCGCTGATCTCGCAGAGAAATAAATAAATAAGAGACACGCAAGGCCAGACATGACTTGTTAACGATATTCATAAAAAATGTGAAAAGAATATAGAAATAAATCCTTATCGCTGAAATTTTATTAGTTGGCTTTGTAGGTCATGGCTGGCTGCCTTGTTTCATTGATTTCTTTTATCACTCTGTAGATGTATTTCATTACTCCTGCACGAAAACTGTGTTTTTCTAGAGCGAACGCTTCATCCCAAAATTTTAATATGCCCGTGTCGGCAGATTGACAGTTATCAAGCGGTCAGTATCTTGGAGACACGACGCTCTGTAGATGAGAGGAGATGGTGCCTGTTACTTCAGTATCTTATGAAATTAATAAAGCAGCTTTGACTCACAGTGGCCTACCTCCCGTGCTGAGCAGACTTCATAGCTGGGGTGTGAGTCATCTTTGTCCATTTGTTTCTTCTATATTTTGATTTGGGGCATTTTTAAGGTGTTTTCATGAAGTTCAGGTGGACATACCCTTAAATGCTATAGTCAAGTCCCACTGTTTATACTAAAATGACTGACATGCTCAGCATAAATCGCTAAAATGTGAATATAATGTGTAAATAATATGTATATCAGATTTCCCTTAAAGTCATATTCTGAAATGTATCTGATAGAAAGCCCTAGCCTGTTATTCAAAATAAGAGTCATGATTAGGTGATTAATATACATCAATAAATTAGGCTTAAACAGGGTGGGATTTCCATGAGCCTTCAAAATATTATCACGGAAGGACGTGTTCTTTGGGAAACGGAATTCTCAAGAGGCGGCAGCAGTACCTGTAGGCGTGGTGGCTGATAACGGCGAGCGAGATGTACCATCGTGGGGTCACTCGTAGAAAAGTGCAGCGTACCGTTGTCCTACAAAGCTTGTTTGTGGGTGCGAGTGACCCCGGCCATCTGCAGAGGTCAGGTTTCAGCCTGGCACGACTTCACGCCGCGTGTGACATTCATATCGTGAACACCTCCACGTCTGTCACATGACCGTCACATATTTGTGGTAAATGCCGGGAGGGAGGCGAGGACACTGGCATATAGGACCATCTCCACCAGTTCAGTGTGGTTTCTAACACGAGCTTTGAAGGAATGCTGTCATTTTCCCCTCTGCCCTGTCCGGCACAATACACTTTTAAGCATTTAGCATTTTCACAAACATCAATTGATAATTGACAGGCAGTACTTACCTTTACCCTATATATATATATATATATAGACACACACACACACACACACACACACATGGACACTGCCTTTATAGTAAATGCTTTCCATGGTGGAACTATATTCCCTTTTGTTATGTAGAACAATTAAATTCAGTCCAAAAGCAATGAAGACGCAGCGTTGATTAAAATGTGAGAACATGTTCACTCATTGTGGATGTTATTCACCTAATGATTTAACTGCATTTAGCTGAAGTGCACACAATAACAGCAGGTAACGTCACATTGTTAAACAAATGTTATCATATATATTAAAAAGAGAAAATTTATCTCAAGCAGAAGCTTAAGCCTCTGTTGACTTTAAAAATGTAACTTAAAAGAATATATTTGCCAGTGTTTTTACTGTACTTTTAGTGTTACTGTACTGCCTGTTACTATACAGTTTGTTGCAATATTATTATCATTGATCTTCTTCTTATTAATATTATTATTGGTTTATGGTTTATGTC
Organism: Brienomyrus brachyistius; assembly: GCF_023856365.1. Lineage (NCBI taxonomy): Eukaryota > Metazoa > Chordata > Actinopteri > Osteoglossiformes > Mormyridae > Brienomyrus > Brienomyrus brachyistius. The sequence continues at coordinate 14,586,908 of NC_064547.1, read as the reverse complement.
TCACTGGAATCAGTTTAGAAAACAAAATATAATCATCCATCCATCCATCCATCCATCTTCTAATCATTTATTATTGTCAGGGTCATAGGGAATATATATGATATCAAATGCTGATGCCTTTTTCTTTGTTCTGCTTCTTGTTTTATTTTGCAAGACCGTTTAATCCATATACACCCTCAAATGAACGAGCCATCGCGGATGAGAATCCTCATCCGTGTTACTGCCTCATGTTATTGCTGTGCTCTGCATTCATGATGCAGCAGCTGGCCTTCTGCTTTGGTTTTATGTCTGTACCATAGAACTCTGCAGACGTTATATGTCCCTGTCATCAGTGTAACCAGATTGTGCCCATAATCATGTTCTCTATGCTTTATTTGTATCTCTTATTATGAATTTTTTTATTGGTTCCTTTAATTCTTGCATCACTGGGGATTTGGAACTGAAATCTAGTGCCGGAAAGGACAGAATCTTCGAGTGTGACACACAGTTATGCGTTTATGAAGCCAATTACTTTTTACAGATTTCTAGAAGTTATATACACACATGTAATGAGTAGCCTCTTTGATTTATATGGAATACTACAGTTTATAACCTTTTCAATGACACGTTAAACTCCGCACATTAAACTTCAGCATATTTCTGTGGTAATTAGAATCACTTTCCTTTAGAGGCTGAAATTTTCGCATACATTCATGTAGAATGTTTTTATTTACACATACAGAATGTAAAGGTGGCAAAGTTAACCATGAAATAAGTCAGTGAACCACTGGAATACCATTAAATCTCTTTGTCTGCCCCTTACATTTTCTGTGGGGTGGGGGTGGCTTTGTAAGCAGATGTTTATCAGGGTGGCGAGCTGTACCTTTAATTAGAACAGACTGGGGAAAAGCATTTCATTTTTTTTCCTTCTGGTTGAGTATATGCCATTAGGAATATATATTTACTGGATAGAATAATCCTTGTTGTTGCAACCCTGACGCTGACATTTCTTCATGGCAAATATTTGCATTATTATATTGCAGTCGATTGTTTTTATTCTGGTTCAAAAGACAATAACAGGAGGATATTTTTCTATTTCCTGTTTTTATGGGCCAATTACAGCACATCCGGTGGAGTGAAGAGAAAATAATACAAGCTAATCCAGCAATACCATAAGGGCACTTAGCTAATGCCATCCCTCTATTGTGTTTATTGTTTTAATAATGCTTTCACGCCAGGGGATTTGTCTTTATCCCGTAAATTATAAATATTGATTTTGTGACTATGAGCGAAGGAGGATGGGGCCGCCGCTTTTAAAGATGGGATAATAGCTTTCAGATCTATTCTGTAGCGTGTTGAAACAGGAATTGGGCCGTAAAAGCGTCTGTTTGCGAAGATGGACTCCGCGGGCAGAGCTGTGCGGGAGCTGGGATTATCGGGCTCTTTAACTCTTTGCATTGCTGTAGGTGGTGATCGCAAGCATCATGTGCGGCTACAGCAAGGAGGACTGGACGGAGCTCGCCAAGATGGCGGAAGTAGGTTGAGTATTTGTCCTACCCTGTTATTTGCATTCTTCATCATCATCATCATCATCATTATTATTGTTGTTATTGTTGTCGTTATCACAAATATCTATTGTTTATAATATAACTATAATGTCATTACTATTAACATTTATTATTAATAGTATTTATAGTATCATTTTTATAATCAATAAAGAATCAACTGCTTTCTTTTTTATTTTGCCTTCCTCCTGAATTGATTCATATTCTGTTTCAAGTTTATGTCTAGTTTTGTAAATTCTTATGAAACATTCCAGTACACTTTTTTAGCTTTTTTTAAATTCTCTTTTTCTTTTTTAATTTCTTCTTTCTCTCTATCCTTTTGGGGGAATGGTTTTGTGTTAAAATTGTTTAACACAGAATTAATGTTGCTAAGAGACTGGCTTCTAACCCCCCCCCCCCCCCATTCTGCAAAACTGTCACGTATCGCACATACTTTACCACCAAAGCTTATCCTGACACCCTCTGTTTCACCACACCTGCAGTTCATCCCTACTGTGCACACCTGCCTATACCATGGTGCCCCCCCCCCCCCCACCGCGCCATTTTTCATGCATATCTCTAATCTCACAGATTACCACAGTCTTCCACAGAACTCTCTTCTGTGTCTTTCAAACCAATTTAGCATGACTTATATTTGCATTGGTTCATGCTGTTAAGATTTCATTTACTCCTGAAACTCTCAAACTGGGGGATGTGACGACCCCGGCATGCCACTGAATAGCGGACAGGGGTAACTGGTTAGCGGCCCGTTTGCCTCTGCGCTGCCCTTGATTAGGTGAGCGGACTCTCCGGCCTCCCTAAGCCCCATGGATCATCCGCTCTTCCCCATGTCCTTGGTGTACTGGGTTAACTACCTGTCCAAGAAATACGGAATATGAACCCTGTTTCCATGGAAACTCGGTCTTCAAGTAAAGTAAACTGTTTGTTCTCTCTTTGAAATGTGTAAGGGAGCACTTACCATTGCCTAAGGATACCATTGAAAGGTTATTTTTTTCCAGACTGATTTTGTTTGTGTTGATCTGTTTATTTACTTAGTTATAAATAATGGATTGCTCCACGATGTTTTTTAATCCTTTGCTCCAGTTCAGTGTACTTTGTCCTACGTAAATAACCCTTTACGCATCTGAGAAGTGCTACATTAAATGCAGGCCCTATGCGCTAATTACATTTGTGATTTCCAGACCTTTTACGATGGCCGTTTTATTTATTTTATTTGACTGAGAGTTTAAGAGACTTAAATTTAATGCCTGTGACTCTGAGCAGAAATTAGTGCAAAAGTCAGTGAAAATGGCGCCTTTAATTTTTCTTTACCTGCGTCGACAGCAGCAGGCAGAACTGATCTCCTGTCTGTAATGCCATGTGCTCTGTGCTCATTTTGTTTCTATATGCCCGTATATTTCACTCGGATTGGAAAATACAGCCGGGTGAAATTAACATTATTTGTAATTGGCCTCGTGTCGTGTCGGCTCCGTACCTGCGTCGGCCTAATTGACCGCGAAATCTGGCACTTAATCCGCGTCTGACACGAGCGGCGCCTCCGCGACTGAGACGAATGGCTTCCCGCGGCCACTGGGCCCTGCGCACTTTGTAAGGTTAAAACGCATATTACTCTCTTGCTCTCTAATGGACGTCAGTTTGAGCAAAATCATAAATCTGTGGCAGGGCTCAATGTAGTGGGGGCCGCGGGGGGGGGGGGGGTCGGGTGGCTATGGAGCTTTTGTAATTGTTTAAATCCCTCCCTTGATGCATTTCAAAGCCCCTCGAGAAACACAATTGCTGTCAAACATTATTAGCTGTAGACACCATCTGTGTGTGTGTGTTTTTTTATATATATAGACACACACAGACACACACACACACAGATGTGTATATATACACATATCAGGGCAGCATGGGGTCTCAACGGGTAGCACTGTAGCCTCATGCACCTCATTCTTTATAAATCCATCATTCTGTGTGTGTGCGTGTGTGTGCGTGTGTGTGTGTGCGTGTGTGTGTGTGCGTTTGGAGTTTGCATGTTCTCTGCATGTTTGCCTAGCTTTCCTCTGCATGCCTCCTCCCACAGTCCAATGACATCTGTCAAAGTTCCTCCTGGTTATAATTTCAAAATGAGTCACACTTGGTAAAGATTCAGAAACTGACACGAATCTACTTTTTATCAGAATTTTCCCGATTCTCATTCCTTTGGACATTTTGATGTTTTATAGCCTGCGTGTTGAGTTTAATGTTATAGATTATTTGATCATCCATCCATCCATCCATCCATCCATCCACGTTCTATCTGCTTATCCTGGGGATGGGGGTTATTTATAAAACACAAGAACAGCTTTACCCATCATGCTGCTTCTCTAGCTTAGAATCCGAGGGCGGATGCTGATGAAAGCCTGACTCTTTTTTGCATCCTCGCCTGACTCTTTCTGCATCCTCTCCATCCCACAGGCGTCCGGGGCAGATGCTCTGGAGTTAAACCTGTCTTGCCCTCATGGAATGGGGGAACGTGGCATGGGGCTTGCATGTGGCCAGGTGAGGCACGCACGCCGGCACCCTCCAGCTGCACCACAAGGGGGGTGGGGGTGCACTGTTCTCACGTGGGGCCCCACTTATCTGTAGGTAAAGTGCCAGAAAATTCAGTTACTTAGTATTTCTACTGATAGTGCGGCGAGTCGCTTTGAGATGTGGGGAGAACTTGGTTTGAGTAAATGAAAATACCAGAATATTATTTTTTTCTTAAAGAAGTATTTCCAACTGTAACTGTTTTTATACTGTTACGTAACTCAGTGTTTGAACCCATGTAATTTGTATGTTGTAAGTTCCTTTTTTGTTATGACTGAAATGTATAACATGGTGTAAAATGGTAATATCATCATGCAAATTTAGTTTTTTATAATTTATAATATAATAATTTATAATTTTATAATGTCTAATTTTAGTGTCTGTCAGATGTTTGGCTGGTTACTTGAGTTTATACTGATAAGTTTAAACATAAAGGATAAACTTAATGTAAGTTTAAATTAACTCCAACATGGAGGTTTTAATTGTGGGGTGAATGCATGGCACCAGTGCTGCCCAGTGCGCTTTGGCACTCCGTAATGGTTTTGCAGTGGACAGAGACTAACGGCTCAGACCGCGAAGCCGCAGACTAATATGGAGACCAAAAAGCAGGCCTGCAAAGACCACAACGGCAAATGGCCATAAATTAGCGGGGATAGCCGAGGCTATTAAAGGGAAAGACACAGGCCAGTGAATACGAGGATAGCTGAGGTTATTAAAGGGAAAGACACAGGCCAGTGAAAACGAGGATAACCAAGGTTATTAAAGGGAAAGACACAGGCCAGTGAAAACGAGGATAGCTGAGGTTATTAAAGGGAAAGACACAGGCCAGTGAAAACGAGGATAGCCGAGACTATTAAAGGGAAAGACACAGGCCAGTGAAAATGAGGATAGCCGAGACTATTAAAGGGAAAGACACAGGCCAGTGAAAACAAGGATAGCTGAGGTTATTAAAGGGAAAGACACAGGCCAGTGAAAACGAGGATAACCAAGGTTATTAAAGGGAAAGACACAGGCCAGTGAAAACGAGGATAGCTGAGGTTATTAAAGGGAAAGACACAGGCCAGTGAAAACAAGGATAGCCGAGGCTATTAAAGGTTAAAACACAGGCCAGTGAAACAATAGGTCTTTAAGGGTTTATCTCGTCCGGAGCAGTAAGAAAATTTTTGTCGCATTATAGTGCGTGGAAAGAAAATGTTTGCCGTACAGACAGCCAGCAAAGCCATTGTCATCCAGGGCTGCCTGCCTCGGCTCCGATCTCTCTACTGTAAGATGTTCAGCTAATGAAAGGCGCAGCGCCCGAGGCTGGCTAACCTTTATGTGAACTAAAGAGGCAGTGCCATTTAATCACACCAGTCTGGCACCCCCTCCCCCCACAGCTGGGTAAAATAATATTTCTGTTTGTGCTGAACTGGGGGCGATTGCATAATGGAATATTAATATGCCATTGTACCCACGCACTCCAGTTCAACTGTAAGACAAGCTGTTTACACCAAAGTGACATTTTAGAATGTTAATATTTTGCCAATAATACAATTGTAAAGCATTTAATCAATTTAAAACCTATATTTTGATATATTTAAAGGTGGCACTCTGACTCAGTTGGGTAGCTCTGTTGAGTTACACTTCAGCCTTGTTCTCCGTGTGTGTGTGTGTGTGTGTGTGTGTGTCTGTGTGAGCGGGTATACCTATCCTTATGGGGACACAATGTCCCCATAACGTGATAAATATCCGTTTTTTTCCCTCATGGGGACCAGGAAACTGGTCCCCATAAGGGAAAACTCTATTTTATAAAAATCGGTGACTGATATGAAAAACTAAAAATGCACAAACTCTTGTATTTTGCTTGGTTACTTATGGTTATGGTTAGGGCTGGGTGGGGGTTAAGGTTGTCATAGTTAGCATTAGCATTTTTCCCATAGAAGTGAATGAGCGGGCCCCATAAGGATAGGTATACCCTACATGTGTGTGTGTGTGTGTGTGTGTGTGTGTGTGTGGAGTTTGCATGCTGTGCCCGTGTCATGCAGGCGGTGGACTCCCTGTCATTGGTAGAGGTCCCACTTTTCTGAATATCTTTCAGCCAAACTGCTTGCTTACTTTCCACACTAGAACACATTAGAAGATCAGCGATCAGAATGGCTTATCATCAGTCCTTGACTGTCACTTCCTAGATAGATTGTTTCCGTGTATCTCCACCAGTCCAAATACATTAGGATTAGCATTTTTTGCCGCAGCTTGCCACACTTTGGCTCTGAGTCAGAAATGAGTAAAGTTAGCAATCTCACAAAGCATTCATTGATCAATGGCAAGTTCTTGTCTGTCTTGTGAAGATCCGTTGGAAGATGTGTGCCGCATAACGGAAGTTTTGAGTGTAACATACTCTATGGCACTCAGCTCGCTGTGGTCCGTCCTCAGTGACTCATGGCTTCCCGCATCTCCCAGGTCCTACTTGAGCCCACAACTCGGAACTAATCTTCTGTGGACTACTGTACCTTGCATTCAAGTGTCACTGGGTCTCAAACCTTCCTCCCCTGATTATATTCTCCCTTTGCCACAGATGCCATTGGCCCTCGGGTGAATTGTAAGGTTCCAATCAAAAGCACACATGCCTTGAACCCCTGCTAGAGGGTTTAAGCTGATATGGCTGATGAATGTCACTGCAACCCCCAAAACATGCCCCTTACATGTCACTTTTGTTTACTTATCCAATGAAGGTTGGTGGTTTCCACCGAATTATGCCCATACCTGGTTTAATGCATATGTTTTTCCTAGACAGGTGCAGTCTATAGTGTTCTTGCATTAAACTGCTGTTGGTAGGAGGCATCCAAAATAGGCCTAGACTTCCAGCTATTAATAAAATCATTGCACCTGGACTGCAAGGGGTGAACATCTTCAAGCTGTCACTGTGAAAGATCTTGAAACCTGCATCTGAGTCATCGCTGTCTACGGGCTACGACCCGGGAAAGACAGAGGATTGACGTGATTTTTCATATGGCTGTTAGAGGTAGGGAAGGCTGTCTCCCATGGGTCCTTTATAACCGGTCACATGATTGAAATCGAACGCTCTGCTTTTTGAGAATGTCTGCTCCACAGACGGTGTTGTTTCACCTCACCTTACCCCTTCTTCCATCACCAAAACTTTTATGATGCACTGCTAACTTTAATATAAAGGAAAAAGCCTTAATAACTCCTATGTAATTCCACTTTCTATTTGCATTTGCACCTCAGTATCAGTAGAAATACTTTTTTGTAATGCCAGGTTATGATTATCCTTTTTACAATTCTAAACTTTTTATGAAATAAAATGATACAGTCATGTGGAGGGTCCTGTATGCTGGAAACGCCTATTCATGACATCTATGAACATTATCTTCTCGCTCCCTTAGCTGGAAGCTTGTCATATTTAAGGAGCATCGTGATTGTCCAGCACAAGCGTACAGTACCACCCCAAAGACACTAAGCATTCAGTTCTCATCCACAATATGTTTCTGAGACATAAGGGACGCCGAATCACGCTGCAGGATTTTAGATACCAAAGCAAGTAGTGAGAGGAGGAAATGTTGACTTTTTTCCCATAGAACACACAAATCAATTTTGGGTTATCTCTTTAGAGTAGTATATTTTTCAGGACTAACCTTTACCTTGTGTTCCCCTGGAGATGCCCTCAAAGCTCTGTTTTGTTTTGAGACCTTATTAATCTCTCTTCTTTATATAGGAGAGCAAAAACCCCGGCACGTGGGAATATATGCCAACTGTTATTGGATGTGTGGAAGAGAGACAGAGGCAGAGAGTGCAGGTTATTGCCAAGGTGCTGCAGCGATGGGAGATGGCAGTGCTCAGAAGCTGGTCTAACGGATCTGTCTTTAGCTATCTGGCCATATTAGAGAGCGTTTTTAAAAAAAAGAAATAAAAGGAAAATGCAAACTACAGATAAATAACTGAGCTGATATGGCATGATGCAGCTGGAAGAGAACCAGACTCACGACGATTGTAACGATAACAGTAACAGCAATAATAGCATATTCTTCTTTTTCTTGTTATTATTATTATTGTTATTATATAAATTGATATGAATATCAACTACAGGATATTTCTTTGGAATCATCTAAAACAGCATGGGCCTGAATACTTGGAATTTCATAACGGCACAGATGTGATCTTTCCCGTCTTTCTTTACCATTAAAAATGCATAATAATGCCATTGTCGTCTCGGTGTATTCAATGTGGTGTAGAGAGGAACAAAGAAAACGGGGGTATTATCTAGTAAAGAGCCACACAACAATGATATATGAATGTGGTGTGATGTTTGAATGAAGCATGAATGTAGCTTTCACTGTGGCTTAGCGTAAATATACATGGAATGTCCCTCCCATGCCTGCACCGGACATCGGTGCAGTCGTCCTTTCTTCTGCATGTACAAATTGAGCAAGATTAGTCTGACTCCGAGGTTTCAGTAGCTGACCCTTTCTGTGCAGGACCCAGAGCTGGTGAGGAACATCTGCCGGTGGGTGAGGAGGGCTGTCGCCATCCCGTTCTTCGCCAAGCTGACCCCCAACGTCACGGATATCATAGATATCGCCCAGGCAGCACACGAAGGTATCTGACTACTTACTGGCGTGATTATGGGATGGTGGATGCCAGGCAGAGATCTTAACTAGAAAATGCCGAAAGGCTTAGGCACCCCCCTGCTGACTGTGGGGGATCAGATCAGTCCTGAGCAATGTAAAGGTTAAAGTTAGCAGTATATCATGCCAGCCAACAGGATAGTGGATGTGCTGTGCTATTTACATTGATATTGTTAAATCACATAAAGCCACCAGAGAAGGTAATAAACTGTTAATCTGCCTTCTTCAGCCTTTCTTCATAGATCTGTACAAAATCAAGTATCATTACACTGATATTTGAAATGTTTGCATTTAAACCAAGTATTTGAGTCTTGTCTAGATCATATTGACTCTGACTTGGTGTTTTATCTCAATATTGTCACCCTGAGCCACTCCTTGCCTCTGATTGAAAATCACCTTGCAAAGAGTCAAAACTCCTTGCTAAATGTTTGGGCTTAAACCTAACATGGTCACACCTAAAGCACCTAAAGTGTCCCTAGAGCACTCTGGGTCTGTCACGATGGGGATGATGTCATGGCAGCTCCCACGGCTTACCTTCTCACGCTAAGGATGCTTAAGCATAGCTATTCATGCATTTCCGTCCCAAAGCACATTTAACTCAGAGATCTTTTGTTTTGGCTCAAGTGCCATTCGGCTTCCAAACCCATGAGGTAGAGAGACGCACAAATGATTTATTCGATTTCCAAATAGATTGAGGAAAAAAAAAAACTTCCCCCAGTTGCTTTAGCAATTAGCACAACAAATACTTGCTCTTCTTTTTTTAGTTTCAAGACTTGCTGGCAGCTGGCCAACAGTTTTAACGTGAAGAAGATGTTTTGTTTTGTTGAATTTTATCATAATTAATGTAACTTTGTATCATTTTGTTTAGTATCATTTGGGTTTTTCCTTGTAAGCCACTGTAACCTCCACACAGGTGGTGCGGATGGAGTCACAGCGACCAACACTGTGTCCGGGCTGATGGGGCTGAAGGCCGATGGGAAGCCCTGGCCCTCCGTGGGACGAGGGAGCCGCACCACGTACGGAGGCGTGTCCGGTAGGTGGAGGGGCCGTGCGGTAGTCCACCACACTGAAGGTTGTTTGTGGTCTCAGCTCACTGCCGCTGGTCAGCTCCTCCCATGGAGGTGAGAGGAGGAGCAGGATGAGAGACACTGAGCTCCTCATTCCTGTTTTCTGTGCAGCGGTAGAATGGTAACAACACTGTGGTGGGTGGCGGATAAAACAAGAAAATTCACAGGAAGGTCCAACGGCCCAGGCTTTCACAGTGTGTGTAATTTCACATAATCGCGTTATAAATATAGATTTTGAGTTACATTACGTGACATTATGTAAATGATTTTTTTGACAGGTACATAAAGCATTTTTCAGATTTGAAGCATACAGTTGCATCCTGGCTTGAAAGGTTTCAGGATATTTACAATGCATGCAGTGTAACATTCACAATGCTTTGTATGACTTGTGGGCAATGGGCAGGGTATTTTATCTAGTATCATTGTAGCAATTTACACTTCATCACTTCCCAGTTACATCATCCCAGTTACCTGCATTGTTCTTAGTTGCTATATTTAAGGGTATGCAGAAGGTCTGTTTAAAATTTACAGTCATTGCAATATATTCTGCATCTATGTATTGCACACTCAGCGACCCAAGTTCCGCATTCTTTGCACATGAACATGGCGTGCTGACATGCAGGGTCCTCAGCATGCAGTTCTTACTTTGTTCAGCTTGTTCCATCTCTCTGCCAGCTGCTCTGCAGACGGCAGGGGAATAGATGGGGGGAGGAAGCCCCCGCTGCATTAAAAATGAATATAGAAACTATGGCGCCGGTACTTCATGTAAGCAAAGTTAGCACGTGCCCTCCGGACCTGCGTTTCAGTCACATTCGCTGTGATACCCGACTGTCCGCTGGTGTTGGCCCAGATATTGGAAGTGAGCCAGACATCGATCATTTGGTTCTGCAGGGCTGTGGTCACTTTCTTAGCTGCTGGATGTTGGAATAGATTAGAGATGCATTCTGTATGGGGGTTACAGTGTTTGCCTTTAGTCTGGACTCATCGCACGTTCAGGCGTTTATTTTAGAGTGGGATCATTTAGCCTGTTCATTTATTTATTTATTTGTTTGGCATGAATGGCAGTGCCAGTACTACAAAAACGAAGCTGGAGTGTAGCGTAATGATCTGGTGTTCGAATTGTTAAAAGGGAGGCAAGCCAGCCTTTCTGGAGCGAGATTAAAATGCTGAGCACACGCGCACTACCTGCAAATCATACACCTCACCGCCGACCTGAAAACTTATCTGTGTGTTTACCACATTTGCGGCAGCGATCTTTTCTTTTAAACAGCCATTACCCGCCGCGTTTAACCGAACCGAATCGTGCCGCCCGCCGTCCCCGTTCTGCAGAGCCTCCTCGCTGCTCCTGCCCCACCCCCACTGCCTCTACGCTGCATCTGACAGTGGCCGACATAGTCACTGCTGACGAACAGCGTGCTGCCACATGGGTCTGTTTGACACGGAGTCAGGTGGGTTCCTGCTCATATCCGCATGTGCTGACCGTCCAAAGCGAAACTGGTGTCACCTGACTGGATCATTGTTTCATTACGTGTTTAGTAGCTTGGTTATTGCCTGCTGGATTTTTTTTTGTTTTATTTAGAAACATTCATACCTAATTAGTATTCAGTACTAACTTTGCAACTGCAGAAATGAGCTACTGTAGCATTGTATTTCAGCAGTGCAAAGAGAGCGTTTTGCGATTCAGCATTTTGCTGTTAATTCGATATAATTTTTGTAGAGGTGGGCAGCTGTTTGGGGAGGGGGGGTTACCATGGTTTCCTCATTATGTAAATGGATACTCAATGTCCACATGAAAGACATCAGGTCCACTTCTGGAAAACCCAGAAGTATCATATAGTGAATTGTCTTGTGAAGATTTATCCTGGTACTTGAAGATAATGGTACAGATATTAATAAGTAATGTTATCTTGAGTACAACTGCAGGTCTACAGTCCTTGTGGATGTCCTGGTTCCTTTTGCAGACTTAATAGGTATTTCCTATTTATTTTCATGCAAAATTTCAAAATATAGTGGTTATATTTTATGGGAGAAGATCAACCTGTCCGTCCTGCCTCCTGATCTTGATTTCTAAGTATATTTTTTGTTTTTTTTCCTCCCTCTGGATAAACTGCATTGAAACTTCAGTTAAATTTTTTTGCCTTAGCCACCTAGAATACTAAAGTACACTAAAATGTTATTCCGGTGCATTAATGAAGGTCTGTTTGTCTGCCACATCACTTAAGCACCTCTTATCATGCTTCTCCAATAGGCTTCTTCAGAGCATTTGCATAACAAGGGAGGCGATCGGCACTGCGATGTTTCACGCAGGGTTCGCAGCCCAGAAGGCTTTGTGAGTAGTGTAGGTTTTGTGACAGTGGCCGTCGTTGCGCTCTGTTTAGCGGAATTTCCCTGTCAGTGATTTGTAAACCCCCCCTCCCCCCCCCACACACACCCTCACAATTCCTGTGTAAACTGCAGGATCAGGAGATAATTCAGCTCTTTAAGAAAGGGAGTGTAAAAGAGCTCAGGTGCTACAATGTTCTAAGACAGGAGATAGTCCTCCTTCACTGACATTACCATACATTTGTGAGTCATAAGAAATCTGGATTATTCTGAGAGCAACCTGAGTACCGAGTGATTTTCAGATTTGCATTTTTATCCACTAAACAGATACCCTACCCCTCCCCCTGTGTCTGCTTCCACCCATAATAAAACACTACGGCACAAAGATAAATTTCCTCAGTTTTAGATGCAAGCTTGTGGCTGTTTAATTTATTACTGCACGTCTCAGTAATCTGTGCCATGTTAGATGAGTACGGTACAGTAAGTCTGATTAATTAAAAATGCATCGCTGAGAGCTGACTTCTCAGTGCTGTCAAGATTTCAATTTTATGTTAAATATTTTCCAAAGGCCAAACCCTTAAATCTCAGGGGCTGCACCGAGCAGCGAGCTGTGAATTTAACCATAGGCTAACTGCTAATGATAAGGACACCGTCCAAGAGGAGGCTCCTGTAATACAGTCATTGGATTAGGCTATCAATCAATGACGTCTCCGGGGAGCAGGAGAGGAGACAAAACAGTGGGAGGAGAAATCAGGAGGCAAGCATGACTGGAATATATATGCACATATACATATATATCCAGAGGCACTGTGGGAGGGGGCGGGGGGGGGGGGGGGTTAGGGTGGAGTTCGGATGATTCCAATGGGCCTCTGAGTGACATGGGCCCTACAAAAAAATTTAGAGGATATTTGGATTGGTCTGGATTGGGGGGGCAGTGTGATATGCTTTCATAGGGCCCAAAATCTCTAGCGGCACCGCTGTCTATATCAGATTCGCCTTGGCTATAGGGCCAGAGAAACACCCCCTTAAATTAAATTCAGTTATGAACCAAGTGACTTAAAATAAGTGAAATAAATTTACTTTTTTTGTCATTTATAAACACACACATTTTATCTTTTTTGGAAAAAAAGTAACGTCATTTGTACTGTAATCTTTTGAGTATTGCATTATTATTACTCTTCCGTACTGGTGGGACTGAATGGTTTTCTGCACTCGGAGGCATTTGGCCATAGAATGTGGGAACAGAATGCAAGCAGTGATTTTGTTGTGTTGTAGACATTTTTGCCCCTGGCATTAAAATAAAGAGATCTTGATGACCCACACTAAAAGATTTCTGATGCATATAAATGAAAAAAAAATATATATATTTTTTTTGGTTTTTAAAATATAATCCAAGATATCATTTGAGTAGATGCTTGTTTATTTTACTCTGGGCAGGGGTGGGGGGCACGCTATGCTTAGCTGGTTCAGGATTTGTCTTCATTCGAAATGGCTTATCTATTTATTTAAAAGTAAATTACATATTTTTAGTTTTTTTTTTGGTTTAAAAATTGTGAATAATACAAAGCACAGTGTGACATTTCCTCCTGTGTCTGCTAATGTGCAGTGACTGCCTCCTGAATATTTTGACGCGGTGCAACATATTTTTATATATTTGTTTTTAGAACAGTTTAAATGTAGTTTGTAATCTTTTTGGAATGGGCGCCAAGCTTGTTATTTTTTTTAATAAACTGAACTTTTATTAGTAGAACAGATGGTAGTGAAAAAATGGTTGGATGTTAGTCATTTTTATCACGTTATTTTGTGTCTCTTGGTCCTTGATCTCTACATTTTTACTTGTAAACTTCTTGCTCGTTAATATGATGTCACATGTGTGATTTTATAATATTAGTCAGCATTGTACTATGTTTAGTATTTCTAACTTTAAACATTATCTGGGCTTGTATTACAGGCCTGCTCCAACCCATTTTCATGTGATTATTTAGTAATATTAAAAAACTAATAAATAAAAAAGCTGCTTAATTGTACTTTTATGGGATGCTGTAACAAGGCAACAAGAAGAACTATTTATCTGCTGCAAGTAAAACTGCAAATATTGAGTGAAAGTTGAGCAACAGACATCAAAAAGCATGAAAACTCTTCTATATCACCGATAAACGAATTTTTTATATTACTTTCTCAAACTTGGCTTTTCATTCAAGTATCATATTTATTTATAGTATGGAGTCGAGTCACATTTAATGTAGCTTTGACACCCACACACTGGTTCACAATATTCTTTATCAGGCACCAATGGGAAAGGCATTTTTCTCCCATGAATTGCCTCTTTGGTTTTGGGTAATACTGCTAAAGAACATCTACCACTGATGAAAATGCACGTTACTTCGAGGCCTGTTTCATTTAAGGTGCATCAGATTTTTTTTTGTACAGCCGTTTTATCAAAAAATAAAGGATTTAATAATAAAAAATATTCAGAAGCATAACTTGATAAGGCCGAGCGTAGAATGAGATGCATCTAAAAACAATGAAGCTGCCCTCAGATTCAGGAATGCTTGCATACATTAGCCGGCCCGCGTTGCCTGAGGCGGCAGCTGGTTCTGTGCATTTCTCTACCCCGTATGTCTTATCCACTCACCCCCCATCCTTTGAGAAAACTCCCTCCCTGATTTCATATCGTTTTTAAATTTATGGAACGTTCACTGTGTGTGGTCTTTGGAAGGGAACTGATGAACTGCAGGACCTTCCGCGGTTGTCTGGGGATACAGACGGAATATTCCATGATGCGGAGGTATTACCGGCCAATGCAGAACTTGCTCTTGACTTTTAATTCCATTCTGCATCCCTGTATTAATTGCCCTCACGCAGTTTGTGTTTACCTAAGTATTTACCTAAGCGTGTGCAAATTAAAATAGACACATGGCCAAACCTGTTCCTGCCTGAATTTGAATTGAACTCCACTAACTGGCGTCTACCATGCTGGGTTCGCTGCTGTTAAATGGGAGGGAAATGATCTCAGGTGCCTTTTCGAGGTGTGTGACACGTGTGGAGGCTTGATTCACGCGAATTAAAACGGAAAATGGCATTTGATGCTCGGTTTACCCAAGTAGCAGTTCTGCTGTAAACTCCCTTTGCCGTGAAGCCCCCCGCCAACCCCCCCCCCCACACACACACACACACACACACACACACCGAACAACAGGAAAATAAACCTTCTGCTTCAGGCTTCCTTTCCGTTCTGCCTGTACTTCAGGAGCACAGAAAGCCAGTGGCCTTTTCAGACCCTGAATACCAAATACACATATCAAGTGTTGAATTATGCATCTTCAACCGGAGATAATAATCACTGGTATCGGAACAGAGCCGCTTTGTCCTGTGAAACAGAAAGGCCGCACGCTGAAGAGCTTTCTATTATTCCATTGAAATTGAAAGTTCGTCCCAACATTCAGCAGGTTCTCTGAAACAATGGATGGGCACCAAATTTTTCAGCCCGCATTATTAAAAACAAGGGACAGCATTGGCTTATTTCTGCACCACTATCCCAGTTTCGGTCTGATTTCAGGTAATGTGAAGTCCCATTGAGACACACCTCTGCTCCACAAAAACATGAACATTGTTTTATGTTCTCATTGAGTCATTCTGTGAAGACAGCATAGTTCTCATTGAATCATTCTGTGAGGACAGAATAGTTCTCATTGAATCATTCTGTGAGGACAGAATAGTTCTCATTGAATCATTCTGTGAGGACAGAATAGTTCTCATTGAATCATTCTGTGAGGACAGAATAGTTTTCATTGAATAACTCTGTGAAGACAGCATAGTTCTCATTGAATCATTCTGTGAGGATGGAATAGTTGTCATTGAATCATTCTGTGAGGATGGAATAGTTGTCATTGAATCATTCTGTGAGGACATAGTAATTCCCATTGAATCATTCTGTGAGGACAGAATAGTTTTCATTGAATCATTCAACGAAGACTCTGTCAGGCCCTTGCTTAACTATAATGCTGGAGCATTTTCAAAGGAGAAGGTGAAATGTTGACATTTCTGAAATGTCAGAAATAGCTTAACATTTTTATTGCACAATATTAAAATAAAACAATGCATTCCAGGAATTTCATGACAATGATTTTAGTCGAATGTATGTATTTTCATTTGAATAAGTCTCTCTGTCTCTCAGTCTGCTGCCATTGACATACAGCTAGTGAGTTCGGTTGAAAGTGGCTGATTGTGGCCACCTATGGGCCAGGATGAAAAGCATAATGTAAGCAGCATGCGTGGCGTATTCTGGGAAGAAAGGCTGAGGAATGAATGTTTTCTGGTATCATTCAGCTGCCAGAACGCTGTGCCTCTTAAGGGCTTTTCTTGATGAGCGTTTGTACCGTTATGTGCGCAATTTCAACATACATGTTTGTTATATCACACCTGGGAGCCTTTCCGTTGATCTATTGTGTGTTTTATTGGTTTATTTATTTATTTATTTATTATTGTCGCTGCTGATGTTGTTGTTTCTAACTCTCGGTCCTCTTGAGTTTGTCATGTGTGTTGAATTTTTTTAATTGATTGACCTTTACTTAATTGGACCCGTTTGTTTTACCTGATAGGTGTCTAATTGGCAGTGAGATTTGTGGGTGTGGTGTACTAACTAAGCTGGTATTTTATGCGTATTATGGAAGCACCACGGGCCGTCTGTGCATCCCTTTTTTATTTATGCTTATTTATTAATCTCTGTGAGGTTCTAGAATCTACACGTATGGTCCTGTGTGTGTGAGACAGGGGTACCTCTGGATGGCAGCCGGCCCATTACAGAGGACACACACATAGACACATATACCAATACCAAACATAACCATCACACTTGCATTTACATTTTTAATAAGTGCCCTTTTTTCTATCTTGACAGCTTTAACATCATACCGCATGGTTGCATTGAGATTCATTATTCAAAATATTCGCTTTTACATGCACAGACTGAGCCATCGGTTTTATTACTTATTGACCTCACCGCTAGGCACAGTTCTCCCCACAGCACCCTGAGGGGCACTAAAAAAATCACATATTCCTGCTGCGCGCTGAATAACGATGGTCTCCAACAGGTCGCCTTATGTTTAGATTAGGACAGTCTGCTCGTATGTCCAGAAATAACAAGAGATATTAGTAGAAGAATGTGTCCCGGGAAACAGGGAGAAACGCTTTCCATCATTTACGATTGTCCATCGAGGCTCTTGGGCTGTTATTTGTGATGTAGGTGTGGCTGTACTTTCATGATTGCTTGCATGCTGTTGATCTAGTGAGTTGCAAATCCTGTTCATTTCATTCAATTTCCTCTGTAGCGGCCTACAGTGAGATTCGTATGATAAACACTTGAGAAGCACTTTGAATGCGAATGTAGATTAGGGCACAAGGCAGCTACACACTGGACCAGGATACCAGTCCATCACAGGGTTTGCACACATACACACACAAAAATACGATGGTCAATTTAGAGGAACTACTTAACCTGACTGCATAGTGTGTGGATGCCAGAGGACACAGAGAAAACCCTCATGGCAGAAAGCGCAAACTCCACACACACAAAGCAAGGGTTGAATCTGAACCCCCAACCCTGGAGATTCAGGCCCACAGTATAATCCACTAAGCCACCATCTTTCCCACAAGATAAGTAAAGTAACATATCCGGTTGGCAGAGCAGCGAATGGGATTTCATTTGTGTCTGTAGTGTACCATAAACATATTCTGAACAGCTCATGGCACCTGCTCGATAGCCAGTTAATGATTCTGACAACTGCTCCGTGGCAGATTAGCTACTTAAGTCAATTAGCAGTAGCAGCTCACTGTCCGGTTCGTTTTTGTGTTTGCATTAATGTATCAAGACATTGTCACAAAAATCCAAAGCAATAAATTGATTGGTCTGTATGAATAGGAGGCGGAACCTTTAAGCAGGCATGTTACGCAAAATATAACTGCTGTGATCCTCAGTTTTATGCTTAACATGTAGGAAATAAATATCCATTTTATATAGTACAGGATGATAGTGAGTTTGTACCGAGCAGTGGCCAGACCAAGGTGGAGGACACCCTGCATGGTAGGGCGTACCGAGCAGTGGCCAGACCAAGGTAGAGGACACCCTGCATGGTAGGGCGTACCGAGCAGTGGCCAGACCAAGGTGGAGGACACCCTGCATGGTAGGGCGTACCGAGCAGTGGCCAGACCAAGGTGGAGGACACCCTGCATGGTAGGGCGTACCGAGCAGTGGCCAGACCAAGGTGGAGGACACCCTGCATGGTAGAGCGTACCGAGCAGTGGCCAGACCAAGGTGGAGGACACCCTGCATGGTAGAGCGTACCGAGCAGTGGCCAGACCAAGGTGGAGGACACCCTGCATGGTAGGGCGTACCGAGCAGTGGCCAGACCAAGGTGGAGGACACCCTGCATGGTAGGGCGTACCGAGCAGTGGCCAGACCAAGGTGGAGGACAACCTGCATGATAGGGCGTACCGAGCAGTGGCCAGACCAAGGTGGAGGACAACCTGCATGATAGGGCGTACCGAGCAGTGGCCAGACCAAGGTGGAGGACAACCTGCATGGTAGGGCGTACCGAGCAGTGGCCAGACCAAGGTGGAGGACACCCTGCATGGTAGGGCGTACCGAGCAGTGGCCAGACCAAGGTAGAGGACACCCTGCATGGTAGGGCGTACCGAGCAGTGGCCAGACCAAGGTGGAGGACACCCTGCATGGTAGGGCGTACCGAGCAGTGGCCAGACCAAGGTGGAGGACACCCTGCATGGTAGGGCGTACCGAGCAGTGGCCAGACCAAGGTGGAGGACACCCTGCATGGTAGGGCGTACCGAGCAGTGTCCAGACCAAAGTGGAGGATTATCTGTTAATTCTGTAAACCTTTGTGAACAACTGCAAGAACTACTAAAGTAACAAGTAATGAATAACATATGTAAAATACTGATCTCATGTTTGTTCATCATTAATGGATTGTGACTCATAATTTATCCCAAACTGTTACTGTATTTGTCAGTATATTGGTTAATTCAATAAATCTTAATGTAGTACTGAAGGAACTACTGATTAACTACTGAAGGAACAAGTAATGAATAACACAAGTGAAATTTGGATGTCATGTTTGTTCATCATTAATGATGATCATCTTAAGTAGCGACTATATTTGTTCATGATTTGTACTTCAGTAGTAATGGAAATACTGCCTCTGCTCGTTTGTAAATTTCTTAAGTATTTGTGTCCCCTCAAGTAAAGTGTCACCCCCCTGCTGTATGGGACTCCATTGCATTGAAGGTCCCTTGCATTATGGGTAATTTAGAGACATAGCTGCCTGGTTTAAGGCTTTAGCAGGAAACCCAATCAATTATGGGGAGAACATGCAAATCCTACATACCCAAGGGTGGGAGTCTTACCTACAACCCCAGAGGTTTGAGGCTACAGTGCTACCCTCCGAGCCGCCTTGCCCCCTCATGACAGACATCCCTTTCTTTAAAATACGATTCACTTTAATATGCATGTAGCTTGTGTCACTGTCAGGAAGCTGCTGGCTAATTTGATCCAAAGCACATGCTTCCATCTGTCAGTGTGATTGAAGAAGAGATTTGAATTCATTATGGGCTAAATAAATGTAAGGGAAAACATTAAAGTTGAGAAATCAGACTTATCCAAAATACATTCTCCCCATTTTATTTTTGTGCCGTGAATAGAAAGGATGAACCTATGACACTGTAGTACTGCAATCAATTTTAAAAAGCTGCATAAAAATAAATTAAAGCGGCCTACTGCATTTGGTTTAGATAAGTCATTTTTACGCAACTTCTTTAACAGTGCTTTTCTGTGATGGCAGGAAATGCTATTCGGCCCATCGCCCTGCGCGCCGTTTCAGCCATCGCCAAGGCCTTGCCAGGGTTCCCCATCCTGGCTACGGGAGGGATCGACTCTGCCGAGGCCGGACTGCAGTTCCTCCATGCTGGAGCCTCTGTCCTCCAGGTGACTACTAGCTTAAATCTTCTTTAAATGTTTGTACACATGCATGTGCATGTGCAGATCATCTTGTCTTCACTAGAATCTTCCCTGTCAAAATTAATGTAATGTTTAATTAGTAGCCCGTATCTATCTATCTATCTATCTATCTATCTATCTATCTATCTATCTATCTATATGTCTGTCTGTCTGTCTGTCTGTCTGTCTGTCTGTCTGTCTGTCTGTCTGTCTGTCTATTCTAGCATTAGCATTCTTAAGTCTCGCATAAATATCTCCTATATTGTTTTTGCTCCTTACAGAAAAATATTTGCGCCTGATTTCTTACCCTGAGCTCCACAGATATGATGTTGGCATGTGATTCAAAGAGAAGGATCTCGTAAGGAAAACCAACACTGGGCAGAAGTAGATGCTCCAGCCGAGACTCTGATAATCATGCAGCCATTCGATATAGACGGTACACTGACAAGCCTTTGTAGAGAAACTGGCTGAAACAGTCCAAGGGTTTTATTGAGCGGGATCCTCACACAGCCTTCAGGTGTCTCTCTGGTTTCAGGTCAGGATTGCTGCTGGACTCTCCAAAGAATACTCATGCATTTTCCAGGAGCATTTCTCATTATTCTGGAATCATTGCACTGCCAAAATGTTCATCCCAGTTTCAGTAAACAAATATAGTTCTGCCTAGTAATTGTTTACACGTTTTCCCATCTCTTTCTCATTCAGTTCATCAGTTTTTCTTCCCCAGGATAAATTTGACCTACGCATCACAGGTCAACACCATGATGAATTCTGATGGACATTCGGATCAAAATGCATTTTTTACCAAGGATATAGTATTTAAAAATATAGCCTACATAGTTCTTTTTTTCTCAATGAAAGCGAGTCTTGCCACGGTCATGTTTTTACGTTTTAGGGACGGCTTTACGATCCCTGCTCATTTACAGTGAGTCATGCCATGCAAACGTTGTTCCGTGTAGCGTCCCTGCTAGATAAAACTCTATGTGATCTGATTGACTTGACCATTCGGGGTATAGGGTTAGGGTTAGGGTTGTGGTTAGGGTTAGGGTCAAACCCGCTTATGGCACTGCCATCCAGGCTTATTCTGTGACTCTCTGACTGATTTTTCGGCCATCTTTGCCGTTGATCTCTATAGCTCACTCACTGGCCATACAATCCATACCATCCCTACCTCATTTACGTCTCTGCTGCTCATTTTCCAGCAATGGCTTGCCGTGCACATTTTCTTATTTGAGGTGACCAGTTAATGTCATAATTAATTACATTATTGTCCTCTGACCACTCTCATTAACAGGGGGCTTTCTGGAACTGAAATGCCATGGACCGGATGTTTCCAGTAAACTGTAAACTCTGGATGCTTTCGGGCATGAGAAGTTCAGGAGGGTTACTTTATCTGTTTCAGCCATTGTGTATCACACTATGTTCCATACCACTTGAATTAGGTGTCTTAGCCATGCTTAGGCTTAGATGGACCATCAGTGATGGATGGATGGATGGATGGATGGACCATCAGTGAACCTGTTGACCCTGTCTACATACTGTATGTATTGCAGCTGCTGGATTGGCTGGTTGCAGGAGCAGACTGTTTACAGTAGCAATCAGTTATGCCTAATATACTAACTACTGAATTACCTTACCAAGGAAAACTTACGGAAACTGCTGGCTCATTCTAGAACAATAACAAGAACTATTATTACACACAGACAGAAGTCATTTGCTTAATTATGTAGCTTGTTAAGGTAAATTAATATAGAATTACCAGAACAAAGGGTTAGGACGTTTTCTTCCATTAGTCTTCTAAATTAATTATTCAATTCAGTTCAATTGAATTTTATTTGTATAGCGCATTTTCACAACGTTTTATTGTCTCAAAGTGCTTTATATTATCCCCGGCCAAAGCCCCCATTGAGCAAGTTAGAGGCAACAGTGGCAAGGAAAAATTCCCTTGAAGGAAGAAACCTTGGGAGGAACCAGACTCAAAGGTGGAGCCCGTCCTCCAGGGGCCGGCAGAGGAAGTCAAATGAAGAAGATGACAAAATCCTAATTTACAAAGTCCAGATTTTAAGATTTGAGTTTCAAAGAGGGGGGGCAGGCAGGTGCTGGTGCCTGTTCTGGAGGCAGGACAAAAGTGGTACCTTTTTTGGAATTTGTGAATTAATTTGTCAGATTGCTTGAAAAGTGCGATTACGTAACTGTACTTCTTCGAAGTTTCTCTGTCTTTGTCCAGCTGTGTGTGTGTCTGTGTGCATGTGCATGTATATATGTATGTATATATGTATGTATATATGCACACCACATACTGTGTCAGTGTTACCTGCTCCGTTTCAACATGAGGGCGAGGTTAATAAGCAGTCACTATAGTGCTTTTCAGACCCAGCTGATTCGATCTTCCCCGCTTCTGGGGAAGACGGCACTCTGCCGAATTCCGGCATTTCATCACTCGCGGTAAAAGAGCCGAGAGGAGGGACGGGGGCCTGAAAAGTGTTTGAGATCTCAGAAGGAGCTGAAATCAATGCAATGCCGCGGTCGCAGGGCGGCTAGAAAGAGCCCGCTGTCTCAATCGCTCGGCAACTGCTTAGAAATTCTCCCTTCGATTTATTTTTGCAGCCAGTAACATTAGCACTAAATGCAGTGTACTGGGGGCATCGCATCTTTGATGTTTTGAGGTGAATGAAAAACACTAATGGAGCTTCTCCTTCCATCACTGGACTGTGGTGCTTAGGGTGTACAAAGCACTCCCAGAATGCATTTGGGTTTTTTTTCCTTTTTCCTGTGTGTACATTACATTGCTCATCACATTGTTATACGACATATTACACTGGTACAGAGCTGGACTGCATTGTAAATTTGCTAGAAGAGTTTTATGCTGTGCTGCTTTCTACAAAGGGCAAATGTTTTGCATAGATATAGAAACTAGAATTTTTATGCTAGGATTTCTCCAATAAATGGTTTTAATTTAGTGAGTCTTTCACATTCAGTATAATTTTCTGTTCTGTAGTATAAAACGGTGGATAATGCTACACTTACAGGATATCCACATTAATTGGCTCCCACCTGTACTAAAAAAGATCCTGTGCTCTCACAGCTAATGTATTGCAGTTATATATGGTACATTTCAGCTACAATAAAGAATATACTGTAAATGTTCTTTTTTATACAAAAAAATGAAGCTGAAAAACCACTAAAGTCTTGTGTCTACTACCAGTCTTGCCTATCTTTTCAACCATTGCAGAAATGATTGATTTCTCATTCCTCTTTATGGAAGTATTTGAGAAACTCTCGCTTTGCATGTTGCTATATATGACCAACTTGACCGCTCCTCCTCCTCATCAACTGTTTAATGTTGCCTAGTTAATATCACTTTTCATTATTCATATGATATAAGAACCATACATTCCATGACCACAGCTGTTAAATAACCTTCTTAAAATGAATATGATTGACCATAAACTTTATATAATAACTCCAAGTAAGTTTAATGATCCCTGTATAAAATCACTATTGATTCTGCAGCCCCTATTGTACACTTCAATTTTCTAAGTAAAAAAAAATATATCTTTGAAATTCCTGCTCATATTAACAATTGACTTAAAAAACGGAGCAAGTTTGGCAGTGAAGGGCGGCCAGCAGCAGCGGGACCCAGGGAGCTGGGCGTTAGGGGCCTCGCTCAAGGGCCCACATCTGTGCTGAGGCCGGGCTTGAACCAGTGACCCTCTGATCACAGACACGGAGGCTTAGGTTATGTCACCTTAACAAATGCATCATTACTTTAAATTTCATGGTCTCATGAAATCCAGTATAGCTACGGAATGCAGATTCCTATTTACACGTAAATAACCCAAAGAAAAATACTCAAAGATGTGTAAATTGCTGTAAAATCGTTTATTCTGTAGGAGGCACAAACTGTCTAATTAATGTTCGGCGTTATTCCCCTGGAGAACAAGAGTCAATCTGCCTGGAGTGAATCGGCAGAAGCATGTACATGAGCTGCCTTTGTCAGTTTGTCGCCTGCTTTTCTCACGTCAACGCAGCTTTTCTGGGGCTTGTGTTTATAACATTTATATGTGTAAATCTTTCCTGTGCTTGACGTTACGCCCGTCCAACTCCTCTCTTAAATCTGCCGCTCCTGTTAGCATTTAAAAGTCAGTCATTACAAGGCAAACTCTCAGTGGCTCTTTTAACACGCTGTACAGCACTTTCTGATGTTTGGTTTCACTCATATTCTGTGCATGTTTTCTTTGTTCTTGTAGAGACCGGGATCTGTCTTAACTAAGCACAATAAGTGGGGCCATGTAACTGTAAAATTCTAATCAAACAGGCAGCTCAGAGCATGAACTGAGTGAAATATGTCAATTTTATTTTATTTTTTTAGTTCGACAATTGTGATTCAATATTCACCTAAACATACACCTTTTGTGTGTTTTTTTTGGTCAGTAATCTATCCTATCCTATCTGTCAATACAAGTATGATTACATTATTACCTTAACATCCTTTTAACGTAATTAATGTTTGAAAATATATAAGTGTATGAACTGAGTGTGATATAAGAGTAATGATCCAAGAATTGCCTGATTCCTTTAAAACTGATGCAATTCTGACATCATCCAAGGCTTCTGCATAGTATAAAGACGTACAAGGGCTGCAGAGCAGGGGACCCGTAGTGAGCGCTCTGCTTGGCCTGTGGAAGGCGGATTCCTGATAATCACTGAAAGAGCCAATCAGCCGACTAAGAATAACCTTTGTTGTCTGGCCTGCATTTGTTCTTTATTCTTTTTTTTTACACTGACGGTTTCATATCTCGACTTGTGCCTCTACCATAAGCTGTGTGCTTACATGTGTGTTAACAGGTATGCAGCGCTATTCAGAATCAAGACTTCACAGTGATCGAGGATTACTGTCTGGGACTAAAGGCACTCCTCTACCTGAAGAGTACCGAGGAACTTAGTGGATGGGATGGCCAGTCTCCGCCCACTATTCGCCACCAGAAAGGAAAGATGGTGCCCAAGGTCTATGAGCTATTTGGGGAGGTAAGTTCCCTCCTTTGGCTTTGCATTCATATTGTCTTCATTCTCATTAGCATCTACAGAATACACTGCCTGGCCAAAAAGAAAGTCACCGTTTGAATTTAATTCAGCAAGTACTTAAGAGCCAATGATTGGATCATTATTACAGCTCAGCAATGTTATGCAGTAATAAAGTGAAGTCAGCTGAGTACCGGAATCTACTGAATGGCCAGGTTATCCCATCAATGGATTTCTTTCATTCCTAATGGCCTAATGGGTGCAGTGGTGGCTCTGAAGCTAGGGACCTGAGGACCTAGGGACCTGAGGACCTAGGGACCTGAGGACCTAGGGACCTGTGGACCTAGGGACCTGAGGACCTAGGGACCTAGGGACCTGAGGACCTAGGGACCTGAGGACCTAGGGACCTGTATCATCTGCTGCATGGGTTATCCAAACTCAGGTTCTCATCCCAGAGGTGGTCGTGTGGCAATGTGCTACAATCAGCGAACGCTCCTTACCTCTACCTCTATAGACGTGAGCATATTCTAGGAGTCTTTGGGCTCGAATTGTAAAAGAGTGGTTCAGAGAGCACGAGGAATCATTGGCACCACAGGGTCTGGGCCTTAATGCCATTGAAAGTATCTGAGATGTACTGAAGAAGACTTTACAGAGTGGCCCAACTCACCTGTCATCGATTCAAGATCTCAGTAAGAAATGAATGCAAATCTGGATTAAAGAAAATGTTGATATGATGCATAAACACATGGAAAGAATACACTAATGAATGTGTATTAAAGTGTCTGACTTTTTTTGGTCAGATAGTGTGCAATTGGCGCAAGGCAGGAAGCAACCACACATTGCAGGATGCACGCTCAGTCACATATACGGTCAATTTAGGGACTCCAATTAACTCACGTTTCATGTTTTTGGACAGTATGCGGAAATCAGCGGATCGGCCAAAAAGGCACCCACAACAGGGTGAACATGCAGACTATCAATTAGTTGCGCTAAACATTTTACATTGTCACAAGAAACCAAACTCGGCAAGCTTTGCAATTTTAATGATGGTTTCTGTCCAGCATTATCTAGTATCGGTTTAAAAAAATGAGTCTAAAGTTTACCTTAACCGTCATTGCATTTGCATTAGCATTGCATGCCATCGACTGAGATAATTGTAATCATTCCTGTCTTTGCTGCTGCACCAACTTATAAACCTTTATGAGAAATTAAACAAAAATGAGAGAAGAAGAGAAAAGCGAAGAAGAACTGGTTACGAAAAGATCCCGCGGTATGGAAATATTTTGTATATCATAGGGACAATATAGAGCAAAAGCAATGATTTGTCTGTTGGCATAAATCACGGCAACACCACCAACCTATTTGACAAACATAGTTGGTAGATAATCAGTTCTATTTTGCTAAACTTTCAACTCCTAAATATCACGATGTGATTTTTTTCAATTATCTTTCAGCCTTATTCAAATCACACAATATTTTAACTAAAATAAGTCATATTAATTGGTTATTATGTGGGGCGGCATGGTGGTGCAGTGGTTAGCACTGTTGCCTCACACCTCTGGGACTCGGGTTCGAGTCTCCGCCTGGGTCACATGTGTGTGGAGTTTGCATGTTCTCCCCATGTCGTCGTGGGGTTTCCTCCGGGTACTCCGGTTTCCCCCCACAGTCCAAAAACATGCTGAGGCTAATTGGACTTGCTACATTGCCCGTAGGTGTACATGTGCGAATGAATGGTGTGTGAGTGTGCCCTGCGATGGGCTGGCCCCCCATCCTGGGTTGTTCCCTGCCTCGTGCCCATTGCTTCCGGGAAAGGCTCCGGACCCCCCGCGACCCAGTAGGATAAGCGGTTTGGAAAATGGATGGATGGATGGTTATTATGCACCATATTACTGTATGTAAAATGGCGCGGCTAAACGACGAGGCTAGTCTTTGTTTTCACATAGCCTTTTGTTTTCGCCGATTATTTTCACATATAACAATCATAATTAGCAAAATTATTTAAGTGAAAGTGATGACAAAGAGAGACTTGACTACTTCGAGAGGCTGAATGGGACACATCTGTGGCTTTCCTTATTACTGGGGAGTCCAGCAAACCTGAATGTCTTCTTTTAAAATGTGCTGTGGTGATATGTAAGTTCTGCTTGCAGAACTGACACACGGCTGCATTTTCGTTCGCGTTTAATGTGTCCTGCTTCGACACAAATGATACTTTCACTCTTCATTTAGACACTCATCCTGCAGGTGCCGTTTTTCTTCCACCATATTGCCAAGTAAGCAGGAAGGAAAATTTTAATCGATGCTTTTTAATAGTCAAGTAATCAAGTTTAACTGCGTAATCGTGACATCTCTAGCTAATATACACTTTCTCATGTCACTACTTACTGCTTTATTGTTCTGTTACAGCTACAGATAGCAACTGATATCATATAGTTATCACTCCTACAGATGTTTAACTAACTCACATGTCCGTACATAAAGTTTAGCTCCTGGGAATCCAAAATGTTTTATTAGAATTTCATAGAAGAAATAAAGTTGGTTTGTCTTTTTGGTTGCCTTTTTGAGTTGGAGTGATGATCTGACAGTTTATGATGGTACCAGTAAAGAAACAACCAAAAGCGACGAATACATGCTATGATTTTGTTACAACGGTGAAAGGCATGAAAGGTCATGCATGTCAAGGCTGAATTATATCCGGCATCAGGTACAGCTGCCTTAAGCATTAGAGCCTGCTATGAAGAAATGTGCCGGAGTTTTGGCGTTTTATTCTTTTTTTATTGCGATGTATTGACAATGATGAATTGCTTTATGTTTTATCCAACAGCAACAATGTAAGAGTTGTTGTTAAAGGAGACATACTTTTTCATAGGGAATACACCAAAAAATACGGAAGGCATGTTTAGTTGCCATGTATGAGAGGCCCCTTGAGATCATTCATACTTGGTCTCAGACACAGCATCATAATCTCTCACATACGCCACTATGCGCTCACACAAACACTATACCCTCTTACATGCACAATCATACTGTATTTGTTTGATTGATAAGATTGATCGAAGCGGAAGTTGATTGATGTGACAAGATGCTGAACCAGGAGCAACACGCTGAAGAAAACACGTACAAATTATGGAAACATATGCGGAACAGAAAATGCTGCAAATCCACTCACAACACAACACATGTTTCCAGAGGGCAATGAAAGGAGACAGAACACAGAGAGTGTGATTGTGCATGTAAGAGGGTAGAGTAGTGTATGTGTAAGAGTATAATGGTGTGTAAGATTATAAGAGCCCTCTTGAGAGATAATTCATACTTGGTCTCACACACAGCATGATAGTTATTAATTCTATTTATTACATAATAATATACAGTTTTTTAAATAAAATATACTAATTGAAATTGGGGGGCAGCATGGTGGTGCAGTGGTTAGCACTGTTGCCTCACACCTCTGGGACCCGGGTTTGAGTCTCCGCCTGGGTTACATGTGTGTGGAGTTTGCATGTTCTCCCCATGTCGTCGTGGGGTTTCCTCCAGGTACTCCGGTTTTCCCCCACAGTCCAAAAACATGCTGAGGCTAACTGGAGTTACTAAATTGCCCATAGGAGTGCATGTGTGAGTGAATGGTGTGTGAGTGTGCCCTGCGATGGGCTGGCCCCCCATCCTGGGTTGTTCCCTGCCTCGTG
This sequence comes from Brienomyrus brachyistius, assembly GCF_023856365.1. Classification (NCBI taxonomy): domain Eukaryota; kingdom Metazoa; phylum Chordata; class Actinopteri; order Osteoglossiformes; family Mormyridae; genus Brienomyrus; species Brienomyrus brachyistius. The sequence goes on along the minus strand of NC_064547.1, from coordinate 14,558,093 downwards.
CCCATTGCTTCCGGGATAGGCTCCGGACCCCCCGCGACCCATTAGGATAAGGATATGGATGGATGGATGGATAATTGAAATTGTGGAAGCACAGAAATATCATGTTATAGTTTTCTATATATAGTTATAGTACAAGTTTTCTTGTACTTCATTCGTTCTGGTCCTGCATTCAGGTAATTTTCAAAGGTAGCATTACAATCTTAAAGTAGCTTGAAGCTCCTACAAGTTCTATAGCTTCTGAATGATATGGTTGTAGATGTTTTGTTACATTTTTTAGTGTCCTAGTTGTGCTGTAATGATCCTTTGTGAAGACTGGGATTTAGGTGGATAAAGAGCAGCCCGTTTAAACGGAAGCCTGTCGCATGTTGGTTAATTGCCCATTGTGCAGAAATGTCTGATGGGAAATGACTGTGTGCATGTTGGATACCGTGTTGGGGTTTAGAATTTGATGGCTGGGGAGAGAGTGGCCAACCACTGCCCCTTCTTCTGTCTGACTTGGCATCTGGGATTGCGTGTGCAAGAATCTCTCAGACCTTTCATTTAGCTAGTCGTGTGTAAGGCACTAATTGTTTGATTATCCTCAGCCAATTAACTTACTAAATTATAATGACATTATAATTAAGGGGCAGTTTGATGTTTTTTTTTGTCGAGTTCATCTTCACATGTATTACTGCTTGAGTGATAAGAAAAAAAATCACAATGCAGTCTGCGGCAAAAAACTTTTTCAAAGTGACGAAACATGCATGGCTTGTCGAGCATGAGTAGGTTGTAGCTTCACTGTTTATCTTTCTGTAATCGACTGTGTGATCAATTAACTAACATGAAGTGGCACTATGCCTTTTTGATAGTGGACTAATTTTCTTTTGGTAGCACATTGTCCCAGTTACAAAAACGTTTAATAATTTGTTGCCATTTTAATTGCTTTTTTTCTTACCTTTAACACATACAGAAATCTTTCCACATTTTTTCTTGGTATGTGTCACAGACATACCAATAAAAACCACTTTCATGGAAATTTTAATGACTTATAAGTTATTTCCTCTGAATGTGGCCAGTTCTGCGATTGAAAAGGAATATGATTACCTAATTTCTAAAAGCTCCATATTATGTGTCCTTAAAAAAAAAAAATATATATATATATATATATATATATATATATATATATATGAACTAATGAAGACACATAGTTACATATTATATATATATATATATATATATATATATATATAAGGTATATAATAAATATACCCCTATTGAGTGGAGGGTCATATTGAGCCTTGAGGTATTTTAATAAATGCACAGTATATATAGTATTAATGCTTGATTAATACCTGCAGATAAGCACTGAAGCACTACTCTACACAATAAAATGTTACTTATTTCTATTATATTTATTATTTCAATCTTTCATTTGAAAGCTGACATCCCTCTCCATACTACTGAACAGTCCAGAATACTTGAAATGTGAAAAGTGCTTTATGAGAGAAAGGAGGAGGGGTGGGGGGTACCGTATAACAGCAGGAGAAGCCCCACTACCCAACTGGCCCCCGGAAGGAGACTAGGAGGCATGGGAATAGCAGTGTAGTGCGCGTGTGGACTGAGCTTGTCACAGAAAAGCACGGCCACTGTGTGCCGTGGACCAGGCGCGCGTGTCACCAGCCATAGGTAATGGTAACAGGGCAGGAAAGCAGCAAATGGAGATGCACATTCAGCAAATGGAGATGCATATTCTGCAAATGTACCTGTACAAGTATTTGGACAAATGCAAAATAAAGCACTTTACCTGAGGGGACACAAATCCATAGCAGTAACACAATATGAATAAATGGTGAAGAAATATAGTTTCTACTTAAGATGAAATATGCATCATGATTCACTAATGATGAACAAACATGACATCAGTATTTCACTTGTGTTATTCAATACTTATTCCTTCAATAGTTCCTTAGTAGTTTCTTCATTAGTTCACTAAGATTTACAGAATTAACAGATATACTGACAAATATGGTAACTGCTTGGGACAAATGATGTGTCACAATCCATTAACGATGAACAAACCTGAGATCAGTATTTTACATATGTTATTCATTACATGTCCCTACAGTACTTCCTTCAGTGGTACCTTCATTGGTTCCTTCAGTAGTTCACAGAAGTTTATAAAATTAACAGATATAGTAACAAATATAATACTTACTTGAGTTGAAAGGTGTGACAGTTCGTTACGTTATGTTAAGGAATAAACGACGAGGCTAGCCTCGTTATTATGTTAAGTAATAGCATAGTTACATTATTTGTGTCCCCTCAAAGTGCTACCAGCACTGTCTAATCTTTTATAGTACAGGATCTGCACAACGTCTGAGGTCAGTAGTTAGGTCCGATGGTCTCTATACCTCTGTAACTTCTTCCGAGCTGGCTGGCCCTGCGTGGAGTCACAGTTAAATCGCACAGTGTACTCAAGGGAGATGTAGTTTTTAATGGATGATTTAGTGTGTACTGTAGCTGTCAGCAGAGCGTTGCTCCCTGCCGCGCTGAGCAAAGTGCCTCCCTAACATTCACGGCGCCACTGAAATCGTCCAATAAGAACGAGCGGCTCCCGGGAGACGTGGGAGCCTGTGTCAGGCATGCGGTGCAGTGACTTAGATACAGAATTACTGAGGTAAAATATTGTTTGTTGCGAGAAGCATCCCCGCTTGCTCGATTTAATTGATCACACTGCAGAGCCAGCTGGGTCTCTAGGCAGCCACCTAGGACGGAAATGTCAGGCTCTCTCCTGGACAGCTCATTCCGAAAATAATATAAGCAGGTAATTCACATTAACGGCATATTCATTTCTATGTATATCGAATTACAACAAGAAATGACAGACAAATACGTCTCATTTAAGACCTAGCCAATTTAATTATTAATAGCATTATTTATAGATTTTTTTCCCTTTAATTGGGGATGACTCCAACTCAAGACACTTAAATACTCTTTCTTATTCCCAATCAGGTTTCCTTTGTAGGAAGTTTTATGTTATAAAAAAATATAAAATAGGACACATTTCCAATATGCAAATTGTATCTGCGTATAGTTCTAAACGCAGAACTCTGAATTTTAGAAAATAGTCACAATTAAAAGATACTGCTGAAATTATTATTATTATTATTATTATTATTATTGTTGTTGTTGTTATTATTTATGAGGAACATGCCAAAGATTCTGAGAGTGCATTTGCTGTTCCTGTTAATTTTAACCGGACTGCAGTGCTTTCAATGGCCCTGTGACACAACCTCACATGTCACATGGCATTATGGGAAGGAACATGTTCAAATGGGGGTGTTTGGGTATAGTTGAGAGGATATGCTTGTCCTGCAGGTAGTTTCAGGTGAAATGCTGCTCTGAGTGGACTTGGGGGTACCGGGGGGAGGGGAATGGCCCGCGGCGCTTCCTGCTGTCTGTAACCCGTGACTCGGTCTTGACCTCGGGCCACACTGAACGAGAGGTGTTTCTTCCACCCCAGGAGACCGCGGCAGGCAGATTACTGCTCAGGCTGTACCTTTACTAACTGTTCCATGCCGTGCTGTGCCGGGGCCTGGCAGGGATGCTGAGGTAATGAGGCCTTCAGTGTGGCCAGCTTGTTTCTGTATTGGGGGGGGCACACCACTCAGTGTCGTCCTGGGGTAGAAGAAAGCTGTGTCCGTGTGCTCTGTAAGCAGCACGGATGACATGCCTCTCTCCTCCGATGAACGTCAGTAAATCATATTGACATCTGTAATGCAAAATCTTCTCATTCTTCCTCTCATTATTATTGTTGTTGTGCAAACTGTACATGTTGGGTCTGTGTGGGTTTCCTCTGACGACTCGCAGGCTGCAGGCTGGCCACAGCCCTCTTTTGAATACATAATTATGGATGACCGATTGATTATTATTATTATTATTATTATCTTCATCATCACCACCAATAGAGAAATTCAGCTATTATCGTTATTTTAGCAAATAAAATTTTATCAGGGATATTTGTGGGCAATAGAAATCTTGTTTATTGTTTTTTATGCACATAAATTACTTGAGAGGGAATTTACTACTCCATTCATTGTCAGGTGGTAAAAGCATATATTGACATACAGTTGTACTCTGCTGATACCGCTGCTCCATTCAGCTCCCTACACAGCAGCCTGCCATTGGCTGCATTCAGAACCCACCTGGAGCACAGAAGCACATGACTGTTCCTTCTGAGGTGTCCCATTGGCCAAAGGTAACGACATGAACAGCCAATCAGGGCTAAAGTAGAAAAACTATGGAAAAAATTGGATGAGACAGCTTTGTACATTGACACCCCTATTGCATTATTTTCAGTAATTGCTAGTTAGGCGAGTGGCCACTTATCCACAGTTACATGTATGGCGGGTATGTATGACATGTATGTATGTATGACACGTATGTTGTCATGTAAAACCATTTACTCTCAACGTCCGAGAAACGACAAACCCTGAGCCTTGGGTATTATCGGCGCTCAGACGCAGTGACTAAAAACATTAAGCCGTCTCTTTAAAAAATAAAGGTACTTACTCCTCTTTCTTCCTGGTAATAACATGACAGCAAAAATAATAACATGCTATGAGGCTACATAATAATAATTTGCCAAATGTAGTTCGTTCCTGTTTCTAATTTATGCAGCACTGCTCAGCATCATTCATCAAAGCCCTGACGCTATTTACTAACTGCAGCTCCGGGGAGAAAGCAGTGGTCAGGGTGTCGTGTATCATTGTTAAACCCTGTCACCTCTGCTGTCCCCCGGTAAACCAGGCAGCCGGATGCACAGCTCACACAGGTATTAGCGCCCAGCAGTTAGGTAAAGATGCCCTTTCCAGCCGGGATCGGCTCAAAAATAAAAATAAACGGCGGCGTTTGCCTCATCACTCGGAGGTGCTGCTGTTTTGAAGATTCCTGGCTGGCGTGAGAGGAGAGCCTTTCCCTCGATGGCATTTCTGGATGGCAGTGACATCTAGCTTTTGGATTGGCAGCACTGCAGGCTCGTACTGTCCCCATTGCTTTGACAGAGTGGAACCTTTTAGCTGTTTGTTTATCTATTTATTTGTTCATTTGTTTATTTTATCATATTTTCAGAACAGGCATCAGGCGTCATCCAGTCAAAAACTCAGTCGGGTTGGGGCCGGGGGGGGAGGGGGGTCTTGTGTTGTCATATGTAAATACCCGTAACACGATGTTACCACAGCTCAGTGCAAATCGATAATGGAAAACCTGAACAAGACCAAATATTACTGTGACAAAGGCACATGGGTGTGTGACAGTTGCTTGGAAAATGTAAAACGTATTTTTTATATTTAAAGATACAGTTAAAACTGTGCATCTCGTTAATATATGGGCATGTGTCTGATTTTAATTTTTTTATGCAAGCTGCAGCCTGGTTCCTCCCTGTTTCTCATTACTGAAGGGCTTCTTCCTTGTTTTATGGGGCTTCAGTCCTGCTTCTAGGAGCCTGATACACACTGTCCTAGCAGTGCACCTCACACCTGCACTTAATGTTTCCCATTCCCTCTGAAGGTCACTTGATGTCATCCTGCGATTCATAAAAACTGTCAGATAAGTTAACTGTCATCTCTGGCATTAGATTGTCGCTTCCTCCCTTAACCTGGCTGGTTTCTGGTCGTTCCCAGTGTCTCCTGCTTCACCTTATTCTTATGTGCTGCTGTCTTTGAAATTTTGAATCTGGAAGAAACCTGCTGCCCAGCGTAGCCATCAGCCAGCAGAACCACGATTAAACCAGGATTTAAAAATGCAGGTATGTTTAATAACATAGAGTGGTCTCCAAATTTTTTCTGCAGCTCTAGTTAGGCAATATTTAATAACATACTATACAGTATATGTGCTACCAGTTACCCTGGATGGACTCCCAGTGGCTGCAACCTTGTACTGGTTAAGCAGTTTTGAAAAAATGGATGAATGGATTAGTGATGTACTCATAAATAAACGAATAATGCTTGTTATTTTATTTCCATTTGCTACATCTGTCTTCAGATACAAATGAACCATTAACAGATTCACTGTAGCTTGTAACTTTTGCATGTGCCTTGGATTGGCTGCCTTCCTGCCGCGTTTCCTCTTTGGAGACCTCTGGCCCATGGGTTGCTTAGGACTGTGTTGGTGGTAGATTGACACCTGGTCATATTTTCATATTTCTTTCACTTTGTGCTGCTAGGTTACATTAGAATGGCTGTTTGAATATATGCTGTCAGGCTTAAAATACTGAAGACTTCTAATGTAACATATGTATTGATTTTGGATGTGGCTGATTCCTCGAGATAACATGCCGTCAGCTACATCGACACCAGCTTTGACCCGAAGAAGCTCCCCGTATCTGACCCGAAGCTTTGACCGGCAGCAGCCGCTATGAAGCATCCCCTCTTAACCCTGACCAACCCAAAAATAAAACAGGTTTCACTCTTGGGGGAGGGGGCTGATTTTCCTCATAGCAGGGGGTAAAGCCAGTCTATCGCAGGGCACACACTAGCACACCATGAGCAAATTTGAGACACCAATTCACACATTTTGTGGCCTGCTGGAGGAAACCAGAGTATGAAAGTCGCGGTAGGGAGAACATGCAAACATCTACTGGTGTGAGGCCACAGTGCTGCCGACTAATCAATTATGTCATCCTGTTTAAAGTCTCATAAAAGTGTAACTTACCTTTGTTATATTCAGTTTACATTAGTGCTGGAAATGCAAGCATTTTAAATATTCTTACAGCAAGCTCCTATGCTGATCCACAATCAGATTTTCCATCCAATTAACCTGTATAAATCGGTCTTGGGTCTGCAAATGTTTAGCGCAAAACTAGTGAACATCCAACCAATCCACAAAGCCAAACCACAGATGCTTAATGTGAAATTCACTGGCACAGCCAATCAGATTTGTGAGATAATCATTGATTGGCATAAATTGCAGAGTGCACTGCGTGCTTGATCATAGTGTTAATTTAAACCTATATTTATATAACTCTATAACTCTTTCATTATATAACCTCCTTTATGTTTACAGTAGACACTTCGGTATTTTGCTTGGTATCTTGGCTTGTTGTTGTTGCCTTTCTGGATCAAACCCTCGCCAGTCGACAGCTATTTTTCACACCGTAAGTCACCCAGGACCCAGTGATGATACTGTGTTTCTTACTAGCAGAAAGACCAGCACAGTCAGGCTGATAATATAGCCTAGATGTGAGCCAGCAGCGTTTGGGCCTTTGGACCAACACTACGCACCGGATGAATATTTCCGCTGGCTGAGTCACATGGGAACCCCCCCTTACTTATTTGTTTTGATGATGTTTCAGTATTTATTTCAAGACATATTTATTTATTTATTGGTCACAGGGTTTGTTCTCCATAATTAACTAGATAGTGTTTGTCGGAGATTACCACAGCAACAATTTAGATGACAGCTATAGCTACAAATGTTTGTCCAACTTCCATCTGGCATCTTAGAAGACTGAGGCCCATCTGTCAGTGCTGTTTCCATATATGGATTTGCTTTGTTACTCTTTAAATACAACTAAAGAACTCGGTTTGCTGGGCAAATTTATGAAACCTAAACCAGGTGTGATACCCTTCCTGTAGTTACTGTAACAGGAATAATAATTGTAAGAGACCAACAGATTGAGGAACTGAGAGCAGTTTTCTGCTATAGGAGAAGAGGAAAGACCTTAAATTCTTTGAATAGCGAGTTATTCAAAAGTGGGCCCTAACCAAGTCTTATATTCCCGAGAATACTGCTGAAACGCAAACAGTCATCTTTAAAACATAAGCCCAAATCTCATACAGTAAGCTCTTTTATAATCTTATACTTTATTTTATGATGTTTCTTCCTGATTTGCAAAATCAAGGATTCAAAGTCATCAAATTCAAATTGAGGCCATATTTTTCAATATAATCTCAGTTATATATATATATATATATATATATATATATATATATATATATATAATATATATATATAGTCCAAATGATGTCGATAAAACCTAATTCATTTGGTAAGTTTTATTTTACTATGACTCACAAAGACACTTCACCCAGAGTACTTCTCAGCATATATAAACTTGTTGATATCCACTTGGTGAGACTCTCAGGAATTACAGTCCTGTTTATCCACTGTAACATATGGGACAATTTGGAAGAGATTTAAAATGGTAAGATTGGTTCAGAGAATGCAGAATTGCTTTTGCATGCATAAAGAACCTGGGGAGCGGCCATGCATTCGCCTGAGGGCACATACAGAGGCAAGACGTATAGTTATTGTTCAAGTTCTCAATGGGATCTTCCATTAGTCGGCTTCCTTATTTCACTCGAGGGGCCGAAAGCGATTGTGTCCGATTGTTAGCCATGCTCAAGCTTATTATTGGAAAGGTGCCGCTCCGGACGTGTTAAGTGGGAATTGCGACGGTGGGTCGTGCTTGTTCTGGAAGAATCTAACATGTGCAGCACATTGCACATTATGTGTTTGTTTATTTATTTTGCCTGTTTATTTTTAATCAGTCGGAATACAGTGCAAGTGAAACTTTAAAGACCATTATGGGATATTTTTTTAAAAATCTTTTTTAACCAAAGATTCTGTTGAATCTTGAAATTATATTTAGAATTCTATGGACATAGATTAGCTATGTTTGTTTTAACATTGTACACGGATGAAGAATCATGAAGAACAACAGAGTACATGTGTGCTGAAAAAAGCCTTATAAAAAGCCTAAAATAAAGGAATTTCTCAAGTAGCGTTGAGTAGATTATGCATTAGCAAGGTGATCAGGATGGTGTGTTGTGACGCTTGTTACTTGTGTTTGGAGATACCATTCCTCTGCAGAGTTTAAGCAGGAATTCACTGCGTGCCTTTCTAATAGAGGCTGTCTGATACACCATTCTGGGAATTAAAAACAGCAACAAAACAGCAAAACAAAAAAACAAAACAATCAAACCGTTGACAAGCCTTGTGTTTGGGAAAACATTGCATCCAATTAGAAGTGCCTCTCTGACTGTTCAAGACATCGATTTGGCAGTTTGCTCGCACCACACATCCCTCTCATTAAAGCATCCACAGTTCACCAGCTCCAGCAGCTGTGAATGGACTTGTGGTTAATTATTACACAACAAATACGTCGCATTCATGTAGAAGGCGAAACAAGCAAGTAGCAGCTTTGTCCTAATGGGGGTTGTGTGAGTGAGCGTCAGATCATCCAGGGGAAAACCTGGGCCTCAGGTGTGTGTTTATGGATGTCAGAAATGTAGTGTGTTCTGCAGCATTGTATGGAAATTGCATAAGAATGTGCATTGCTGTTTTCAATTTGTTAAACGCAAAGACAAAAATCCTTCACGTGTCAGCAAGACTGTACTGTAGCTTTTGTTTGTAACTGCCAGTTTTTAGATGTCTTAAAAATATCAACTCGTTGTCTAACATTAGATTGCATTTAATTGTTAGTTTATTTACAGTACCAGTGGGTATTTCTATCATAGATGAAAGTCTTTGAGCTACACATTTGAAAGCAAAATCTTCCCCTGGTTTTGGACGGCAACCGGAAAGTTTAGAAGCATATTTAATTACTGTGTCTTAAGTCTCCATGTACGTGTTCTGTGACGGACTGTCATCCAGTCTGCGGTGTAGCCCTGGCTAATATCCTGTTTTGTGTATGATAGGCACTTGGGTCTCCACAACTCTCTACGAAGCAGTTCGAAGACAAACGGACAGACGGATCGATCGATCAGTTATGATGCTGCACACGCATAATTTTATTATTTTGCGTGTGTATTCAGACAGGAAAATCACTCTACGTGCAGAGTTAAGCACAAGTACTCACTTTGTTACAACACTCCAAGAAACCTATCATTTATTTCTTCGCCAAAATTAGAGCTAGCAAATAAAATCGCCAAGTCTCTTCTGCAGCAGGCGCACTGCATTTATTTATTATTCGTTTTGAATGGATATGACATAAATTGCTCCATGATGCTAATTATGATAATTATGCTTTGCATCAAGTGGCAGAAGCTGCCTAGTGGGACTCTCGTTGAGCATAGCCTGGGCAAGCCGGTTCTGTTCATCAGTCCCAGAAGGATATACTGTGTTCCACTCGTCCCGCCAGCGATGCTCAGTTGAGAAAGGAGGGCAGCCAAACCTTAGCTGTCACAGTGGCAGCTATCATTGCATGAGGTTTCCTGCTGGGATGCCTGTCAGAGTTTTTAACAGGGGCGTTGAAATAGCACTTTCGTGGGCTCACATAGGTTTCGCTTGTCTATGTTGAGGAATTCACTTCCAAGTATCCAGCAGTCTAAGGATAGCTTATCAAAAGCCTCAAAAGTAATAATGTAAAAGATACGAAACACAATTAACCAATCGTATTGCCTTGTATGATGCTTTAACCACTCATAAAAAAGAAAGCCTGTGTGATTACTACACACCCACCTGGACGGAACTTAATTCCGCTGCATGTGCCGTATTCATGCTTACAGATCCAGGCGACCTTGTTGGTCAGTACAAATACGGCTCCCAGGACTTTCTAGAGGCTCCACTTAAGAGAAAATCCTAGCCAGACTCAAGGTTAGAGAACTATGGACTATGATAAGAAACAAAGCAGAGAAGTAGAAAATGTCGTAAAAACCTTTCACACACACACACATCTGTGATCAGGATCCCAGATGCACTCTCTAACCTACAGCCTTATCATAATGAATGATGGTTAATCACAAAGTAAGTTTGATTATTAATAAATCCCCATACTTATCAATATTCAGATTATTCATATAAAATACAAGTTTACAGATCTTTTTTTTTTTTAATAAACCCACCTCAACTTTAAGAAGAGTAGAATGAGAAGTAGATACACACAGTGACAGTTTTCAAGTAACAAAAGCAAAGTCAAATAGTGTTTCAAATAATGATGTTCTTGGTACTGTATTTGATATATGATCTTGGGGGAAGGGGCGGCATGGTGGTGCAGTGGTTAGCACTGTTGCCTCACACCTCTGGGACCTGGGTTCGAGTCTCCGCCTGGGTCACATGTGTGTGGAGTTTGCATGTTCTCCCCATGTCGTCGTGGGGTTTCCTCCGGGTACTCCGGTTTCCCCCCGCAGTCCAAAAACATGCTGAGGCTGATTGGAGTTGCTAAATTGCCCATAGGAGTGCATGCGTGAGTGACTGGTGTGTGAGTGTGCCCTGCGATGGGCTGGCCCCCCATCCTGGGTTGTTCCCTGCCTCGTGCCCATTGCTTCCGGGATAGGCTCCGGACCCCCCGCGACCCAGTAGGATAAGCGGTTTGGAAAATGGATGGATGGATGGATCTTGGGGGATGATTTCTAACATTTATTTTGTGGTATATGTTAGTTAACCTCTTGAGAAAGGAAAAATTGAATTAATAAAATCCAGCAGGGAAAACTTGAAACATTTTTGAGATACATACATGTACTTTTCCCAAAATTACTTTGGCATTCCTTGTTTACCCTCTTAGCCTCACAGACCACTATTTACATTCAGTGGAGAGAGGCGTCTCTCACATCTTCCATGTGGAAGACAAACTGCCTGCCAGTTTGCTTTAATTCCTTTTCAATGTTCAGGCTAACGGTGCGGAATTCTTTTGCTCTCGACTGTCATGAATATGGTAATCTGGGGAAATCACTACAGGCAAGTACTTCTGTGGCACGGCATGGAGTAGAGGAAACAAAATGTCCCGTTCCTGCCGATCCCCCTGCCGCTACAGGATTGTCGCGAGCGCTCCGCCTGACAGGCCTCCAGCTGTGCGCAGCGATAATTGGTGCGACTCGGTCTTTATCAAAAAGCCTTTATCGGGGCGGCTCGTAGAGGATGGTGGACCTCAGAGGGAGGAGTGAGAAGCGGCTCCGCCGTCTACATGGCCTTTGTGTGGCGTGCTTTATAGTCGACGTTATGCTCCGCGTTTGCCCCTGCGGCACGGCGCGTACCCGGGGTTTTCAATTCCTCCTGAGCCATTTACAGAGCTCTGTGCCAAGGGAACCTGTGCTCCTCGTGTGCTGTACATTGTATCTGTTTCAATGTCTCTATTTGTACGTCCAATGTGATGGAGGTCTATTACCAAAGAGACGTGTATTTCTCAAGCTGAAAGAGTTTTATCATCAGAAGAAACATCAATTTCACACATTTCCTGATAAAATCAGTTTGCATCATAGTTTCATTTGCATAGCAATTTAATGACATATATGTCTGTGGACTCATGGTACTATAGTGTTTCAGTCTATGCAAGTCAGATAAGCCTGCCGTATGTGTGTGTGTGTGTGTGTGTGTGTGTGTGTGTGTGTGTGTGTATATATATATATATATAATTTATTTTTTGATGTTTTGATACATTGTTTTTTATGGTTAGCGCGTAGTTGTAAATTATAAATCATAATTCATTAAGAACAAGGCACTAACCCTAAACAATATGACCTCTGAGGCAGTAAAACACACACACACACACACACACACACACATAGATATATCTGAGCAGCATGCTTCAATCTGGAATGCAGATTAATTAATATAGTTCTGATGGTCATTTCAGAACTTAATATGCGATCAGCTTGTGAAAAATGCTAATTTTGATGAAGCTGTTGAGCATTTTCCCAGCTAACAGGGAATGTTCCCGGAACTTTAGCCAAAATTATGTAGAGGTTTTCTCAAAGCTGGCAGAAAACGTTCTTATGTAACATTAATGGAACATTATTTTCACATTTTACATTTTAACAAAGGTTCTGTCAATGTCAGCTCAGTAACCTTATTATCCGAACCTCCTTTTAACATGATTATTGTTGAAAAATTTTGTTTTATCATAAAATATTATTTTATAATAGTGTTATATATATGACCATGGGCCATTCATCTGAAACAAATATGTATATTTTTTCATTATTTACCTTGCTTTCCCAACTCAGAGTCTCCCCAGTTTTGGCCCTTATCTTGTGGAGAAGAAAAAGATCTTAGCAGATTATAAGCAGAAGTTGAAAGACATTGATGTTACAACAGAATCAAAGGGTCCAAGAAGATACACACCAAAGAAACCCATCCCATTTGTTGAGGTAAGTTGCTGCTGCACGTTCTGGCTTCTCAGTGTAACATTTGCTCTGTAATAGATAATATAAGTTCAGCAATTGTTTTGGTTGTTAGATTGTGTTTGATCGCTAGCTTTTTGTTTCCGAGGTTACAGAGCTTTGTAGATAAACACTGTATCAGTACAACTTTGCTGGGTCCCTTGTCAAACTGAGACTTTTCTTAGGATATCATTGGCAAAGCTCTGAGTCACATTGGGGCTTACGGAGAGCTCAGCATCCAGGAGCAAGTGCAAGCGCTGGTGGACAAGGACATGTGCATCAACTGCGGGAAATGCTACCTGACTTGTAACGACTCGGGATACCAGGTATTGGGATGTCACACATGCACACCTTTGGGGTCAGCGATGGCAACATCATCCTCAGATGCACGCACACACACGCACACACACATATCTTTGTGGGGACTCTCCATTTATTTCTATGGGAAAAACTCTAATCACAACATAATGACCTTAACCCCTACCCAGCCCTAACCTTAACCATAAGTAACCAAACAAAATATGAGACTTCTGGCATTTTTTGTGGGGGATATTTGGTCTCCACAATGTAATATAAACATAATCCAGACACTCACACAGATACACAAAATGGTCTGCAAACCACATTCCCAGCTACTAATCATAATCCTAATCATCCCCAGTCCCTGCACTTTTGGTAACCGAATTGGTGACCCGGTGTTCCACAGCCCATCCCAGACGGCACGGGTCATGGGGGAGGTAGCACCCCGTGCTAACACACAGTCAGGTGCTGAGCTGGCAGTTAGACTGAGTGGTCCAGAGGGAGCCCATGCCAACATGAGGAGAGCATGCAACTCTGAACATGCGAGACGTTGATTCGGGCCTGGAATCCGCCCTGTAACTCAGATGGTTTGGAGCAGCAGCAGTACTTCATTAATTCGCATCACAAATGTCCTTCCATCCATGCATCTCCCAGGCACTTATCATCATCAGGGTCACATCAGACTGTGGAGCCTTTTCCAGAGATCATAGGCTGGGACACATCCTGGACAGAGTGCCAAATGCCACAATTATCACAGCCTATATTTTTGACATAATCTTTGAGTCACTGCCGGTATCCACCCCCCTCAAGGAAGTTTCATTGTTTTTGTCCTTGGTTCTGTGGATTAATTAATGTCTGTTACTTGTAATAATTAAATTCCGGTCCAGTTTTATCAAAGCTATGTTGTTCACTGTGATTCTTAAAGCTCACAGAACTAACTGTGTATTGTCACTGCCTTCCAGTAAAGACAAATATTTGACCTTCGAGTTAGACCTCAATCCACCAAACACAACATGTACGATAAGGACTCTGGGTGTTTCCCTCCTATTAATAATGACATTACATACAATGAAACTGATTATTTTACTATCATGTTTTTTCCTGTATTGATAGATGACATTTGAATGACATTTATGTTTAATAATGAGAAACAGAAATGTTTATTTATTCACGTGATTACAGATAAGCCCGACTAAGTGCAGAGGTTGTTAAAAAGGCCATGTGTGATTAAGAGAGGCAGCATAGAGCAATGCATAGCCTGCTTGCTGTGGGTGGGGGGGGCTGCCCTTGCCACAAACCCTCCCACAGAGCACCTAATAATTCTAATCTAATAGCCTTTGCTTCCTTTTTTAGGCTATTACGTTTGACCCTGAGACCCATCTCCCCATGGTAACTGACAGCTGCACTGGTTGCACTCTGTGCCTGAGCGTGTGCCCCATCATCGACTGCATCAGAATGGTTGCCAGGACAACGCCGTATGTACCGAAGAGGGGCCTGCCTAATGCAGTACATCCTGTTTGCTAGGGGAGGCCTGAGAGAAAGGAGCTGACGTCTACTCCACGGCATTGATTCTCCACAGAACGGCTGTGTGTGTGTGTGTGTGTGTGTGTGTGTGTGTGTGATGGGGGAGAGGGAATGAAAAGTATTACCAAAACAAAGGGTTATTTGGACAAATTATTCCCTTACATTTCCAAGTCAATTATTCAGCCATAATTCTCTGCAAATCGTGCTGCATTATTTCTAAACAATAGCCAGCAATGTTGTTGTCCTTTGTCAAGGCTGTGATAATGAAGCTGAAGGAGGGATTGGAAATAATGGATGTTAATGTACTACTGTAGGACCCATAAAGCAGTCCTACATTTCTGTCTGCCTGTTAGATTAAAGGCCGTCCACAATCCTAAAGCAATAAAATAAGATACTTTGTCATGGAAAAATAATAAGACAGACGAGAACTAATAATGAACAGAGATGAATGTAGCTTTGAAATGTTCTGCCTTTGATTATCTGTGAAGTCGTTGCTCTCAGACTGCAGGTGGCCCCGTTTAAACCTTAATAGTTTGTTTACCCCCTACTGCTCCTAGTAAATCCATGCAGTGACATGCAATGTATGTTATTTGTGCATTTCCTTTGTTTGGCTCCTAACATACAGTTTGCATGCAGCATCAATAGTTGTGATAAAATCTCACTGTTCGTTAATTTTTTAAATGTTTTATATTGTTAATGCAATGACATTTCGCTTATTTTGGTCCAATAACACACAATGCGCAGAATAATCAATCCAATAAGACTAATGACAAGTTACTGATAAGACTGGTGGATATAATATGGTTTTCACAGAAATTTTTATTAATATTTGATCATTGTTATATCAATCTAAGATCCCTGAATTTTTTCTTTAGGAGAATGCAACATTATTCTCTTGCAGTATGTTTTATTGATTGAGGAATTGATGCAAAATATGTCATGTATTGAATATGCACAAAATAATCTGCTTCAGTTTTTAAAACCGCATATTTTTCAGTATTGTATATTTCAGCTGTACACACTGTTTACACACAGTGTGCACACTGTGTAACTCTATAGTATACACATACACACTATATATGAAGACTTAATTATGCCTTGATCTGAAATGCTATACAATATATCTTCGGTGCATGCATTGTTTTTTCTTTTATTATTCAGGCTTGTCCAGAGATGTGCTTTTACCAGAAGTGACCTTAAAAAAAAATCTCAAGAGATCACATTTCACCCCTTACTAATGTCATCTGTGCCTTATGTCTAATGATTTCTTTTCCAGAACAGTCCATGTTATATGAACTATGACAGAAGAAAATAGTGTTTGAACTATGCAGAATGGATTTGTGTAACAATAGGTGTAATCAAGTATATCGTATTGAGGAAACAAATAATTATGTAGAAAGTAAATATCTGGCAATGATGAGGGAAATGAAAATAAAGCAATAAAATCCCACTGTGCCTATGTGTGTTATGCATTTAAGAGTCTTTTTTCCAAAGTCTTCTTACTGGTATTTACTGACATCTGACGTTTTAGGATAAAACATATCATGTAGAAAACAGGCGAAGAAGCTACATAAGATGATTTAATAGAGAAAACAGTTAACATAATTGGCTAAAGTTATTAATTTTTCAAATCCTGTTAAGCTACTGAACAAATGTGTTTACATGCCAGCATTTTATGCATGATTAAAGTAAAAATGTTATCGTTATACATAATAATGTATGCACAGTAACATTTATGATATTTGGTCTTAATTAAAAGGTACTGGTTTTAGAGACCATTTTTTTTGTAGCCATCAAGTGGTCTAAGCCTGAATTGCACGAGTTAGAACATTATCAGCTGATCCCAGATCAGTTTAAATGTGTTTGCCTTTACTTTTACTGGAGGGTGTTTGAGCACAGTTGCGGTGTTGAAGAGGTAAACACTTGGTTCGCAGTTCGAGTTTGAATAAAGTCGTGGCCACACACAGGGCTAATCAAGTGTTACTTCTTTGTTTCCACATGCCATGGCAGACGTCTCCTTCCTTCATTGGCTCCTGTGGTGTGACTCTCCTTCATATGCAAAGAAGCTTATTGTTGCATTACTGTACTTGCATGGGCTTCCGTTTGGAAAAAAGGGTGCATGGTATAAATCAGTTTCCCAACTGGTCCAAAATTAACGGCAAATCAGTGGGGAGCATAATCTAATGTAATTTTTACTTTTGATTATACTTTGGTGACTTATTACTCAGCTATGCAAGCGATACATCTTAATCACTGCCTAATATCGGGCCGACTCTGTTTCTCCATTAATGAAGCACAGCATTAATTCGCTTTTAGCACCGTGAGAATTCAGCCCTTTGTAACATGCATTTCTTTTGTGTTTAAGGCGATGGCATTGATATAGAAGACGGCGATACAGAATTTTGTTAGAAAAGCGGTCTGAGAAATGTAATCATTTGGCATGAAATGATCTTTGTGTGGTGTTGGGGGGGGGGGGGCTTGTGTGGCATAAATTGCTCTTTACACGCATAACAATCCAATTTCATGCAACACAAAGAGCCATTGTGTACACATCCCCCCTCCCAGGAACTGAACCCACAACCTTGACTAAAAAGCCGGGCCCCATAAGCACCACAGCAACCTGCTTCCCTAACATTCTGCCCGATATCCGCTTTTTAATTTATTCTTTTAATATGTCTGCTGTTCCTGCAAAAAATAATTACTGGTTGTTTGTGTTTAAGAGGCATTAATGTAGACTCCTTGACAAAGAAGCACAAAGCAGTCAACACCATAATAAATAAATGATGCTTCATTTTTTTTGGTAGTATAAAATTAGAATTTCATTTTTGATAGCTGACTGTATTTTCGACAATGTCTGTAATTTTGAGAGCATGACAATCCAATTTCATGCAACAAAAAGCTATTTTTTTATTCGAATGATATCTTGTCCCTCACAGGGGATGGACTCACCACTTAACTAATATGGCATCCCAAAAATGCAACAAGAATTGTATTGTTTAGCCAGCAACAAAATTCCTGCCTGTTTTTTACAGGCTTTACTGCTTCTGTGTTTTCGCACGATAAAAAGCCTTCTTTACACGTGTCAATGTTGTGTTTTCTGCAGTATGGACACCATGCTTCAGCATATGTCAATAATCTCAGATGAAATGTAAAGCAATTTTTCATGCAATAGTAAGTGCATTAAGGTGCCTATTTATACTCATTTAATTTCTGGATGTTTTTAATAAAACTGCTTTAACACTCAGTATAAGAGAAGTTAACCTGTGGCTTATATTAAAAGTATATGTTACCTGCAACTGTATTATTTAATGCCTTATTTGTTATTTGTTCCATATCTGACACTTAATTTGTATATCTAATACCTAATTTGTATATCAGTTTAATTATCGAAATTTGTACACTGGGGAAAATGGCATGTAAGTTGCATTACACAGAATGATAGTGTTAATTATGTAATACACATTTTACCAAAAAAGAAATTGATATAAAATGAATGTAACATCCAATTGTAAAAATTAAAATGGAAAATCAGAAGTGGAGAGGCATTAGCTGTTACAAATTGCACACAATTTTACATATATTTCTTTTACTTCCAGAAGCTGAGGTTTTCAGGCCACCTTAGATTACACATCATCTTTCACATTTTACAGCAGCAATAAAAAAAACACATATATTGAAGTCCACCTCCTATGATGTAATATATTTAATGTCCAGCTGATGTGGTATGAACTGAAGGGATGGGAATTCATCACGAAAGGTAAAATTTGCGATGACAGTCCTGTCGGTTTTCGGACCTGGGGCATGGTTCCAGCCCTGCCTCAGCATCCCAGCCTGCCTCAGCATCCCAGCCCTGCCTCAGCATCTCAGCCTGCCTCAGCATCTCAGCCTGCCTCAGCATCCCAACACTGCTTCAGCATCCCAGCCTGCCTCAGCATCCCAGCCTGCCTCAGCATCCCAGCCTGCTCAGCATCCCAACACTGCTTCAGCATCCCAGCCTGCCTCAGCATCCCAGCCTGCCTCAGCATCCCAGCCTGCTCAGCATCCCAGCACTGCCTCAGCATCTCAGCCTGCCTCAGCATCTCAGCCTGCTCAGCATCCCAACACTGCTTCAGCATCTCAGCCTGCCTCAGCATCTCAGCCTGCCTCAGCATCCCAGCACTGCCTCAGCATCCCAGCACTGCCTCAGCATCTCAGCCTGCCTCAGCATCCCAGCCTGCCTCAGCATCTCAGCCTGCCTCAGCATCCC
This sequence comes from Brienomyrus brachyistius, assembly GCF_023856365.1. Taxonomy (NCBI): domain Eukaryota; kingdom Metazoa; phylum Chordata; class Actinopteri; order Osteoglossiformes; family Mormyridae; genus Brienomyrus; species Brienomyrus brachyistius. The sequence goes on along the minus strand of NC_064547.1, from coordinate 14,538,947 downwards.
AGCCTGCCTCAGCATCTCAGCCTGCCTCAGCATCTCAGCCTGCCTCAGCATCCCTGCACTGCCTCAGCATCCCAGCCTGCCTCAGCATCCCAGCCTGCTCAGCATCCCAGCACTGCCTCAGCATCTCAGCCTGCCTCAGCATCTCAGCCTGCTTCAGCATCCCAGCACTGCTTCAGCATCCCAGCACTGCCTCAGCATCCCAGCACTGCCTCAGCATCTCAGCCTGCCTCAGCATCCCAGCACTGCCTCAGCATCTCAGCCTGCTCAGCATCCCAGCACTGCCTCAGCATCTCAGCCTGCCTCAGCATCCCAGCCTGCTCAGCATCCCAGCACTGCCTCAGCATCCCGGCAAGTGGATCATCTCACGCTGGTCACTTTACAGCAGTCGCAGTGAACGAGTGCAGGAGGGAGGCCTAGCAGAGGCCCAGGGGCCCAGGGGCCCGGGTCCTCGCACCTCTGCCCTGTCCGGCTACTCATATGAGGTACCAGGTGAGAATCCGTGAGTTCACAACTGAAGTCAAGCAGAAAGTAAAATAATCAGTCATGACTATTGGCTTCTCATCCATCTTACATAACCACTTATCCAGTATATTATGGTGTACAATAATATTATTAATAATAATAACAATAACAATAGTAATAGGTTCAGGACGGTGTGCTTGTGATCGGAAGGTTGCCCGTTCCAATCCCAGACTTCCCAGGGTAATTTCGCAGTGGGCCCTCTGGCAAGGCCCCTAACTCCCAATTTCCCCAGTGATTTGTTGGACTCTGGTTTCTCTCAAAAATGTATGCAGCTTTGGATAAAAATGTCTGCTAAATAAATAAAATGTAAATTACTATTATTGTATTATTATCATTATTATTTTATGGTGCCATGGTGACCAAAAGGATGAGATTGCGGATACAAGCGGCAGAAATGAATTTCCTTTGCAGGGTGTCTGGGCTCAACCTTAGAAATAGTGTGAGGAGCTCAGACATTCGGGAGGAACTCAGTGTAGAACTGCTTCTCCTCCACATTGAAAGGAGCCAGTTGAGGTGGTTTGGGCATCTATCTAGGATGCCTCCTGGACGCCTCCCTGGGGAGGTGTTTGGGGTTCATCCACTCGGGAGGGGACCCCAGGGCAGACATAGGACACGCTAGAGAGATTACATCTCTTGACTGGTCTGGGAATGCCTCGGTATTCCCCGAGTGGACCCACAGGAAGTGTATGCTGAGAGCCAGATCGGGGCTTCCCTGTTCAGACTGCTACCCCTGCAACCTGGACTCAGATGCGCAGAAGTTGGATGGATGGATGGATGGATGGATGGATGGATGGATGGATCACCAGGTGGCCCCTCGGCACAGGGTCTAGGATTCACTTATGTGTGTGGGTGCACTTTGCATGTCCCCTGTCCCTCCCTCTGCTTCCATCATTCGTTCAGCATATATGAAAGACAGATGAACAGATAGATTATTGCTACTTTAGCAGAAGTACAGCTAAATAGATGGAACATTCAATGGGACAAAGTTTCACAAACTTGGACGACAGTTTACTTTAAGACTTTATTTATGATGTAGAACATCTTGCTTTACAGTTTGCATAAATATGCTACATGTCTGCATGAATATTTATATGTCAGGCTTCAAATGAATCACTGTCTAAGCCTTGATCTGGATCCATCTTTGCTGCTGCCGATACTGACTTACCAGCAGGTGCCGTGGGGGACAAATGTAATTATATTTATAATTCAGAGCTTAGCACCTGTTGATAACTTTACTGTATCCATGGCAGTTAATATAACCAAATTGGAGACTGATTAATTAAACAGTCTGAGTAATTAAATACATGTGACTATATTAATCACTAAATCTGATCTGTCATCTCCTGTTAAGCTGAATTAGAACATTATAAATTACATATCCAAGATGTTACTGAAAAAAAACTCCTACTTAGTCTGATGATTCATTCTTTGTGTTAATTACATTTTATTCTATGCACTTAATGTATCCACTAGCTTAATGTATCTCAATGATTTTTTTTTTTTGTTCAGTTTTACCATGCGTTCATCTATATCAGTGTTTTCCAATGTGGTCCTAGGGGACCTGCAGTCAATCCATGTGTTTGCCACCTTCCAGCTCCCGGTAGGGTGGGAGCAGAAATGTGGACTGTTCGGCAGGGAGCTGGGAGGGAGCAGAAATGTGGACTGTTCGGCAGGGAGCTGGGAGGGAGCAAAAATGTGGACTGTTCGGCAGGGAGCTGGGAGGGAGCAAAAATGTGAATTGTATGGGGGTCATGAAGAACCAGGTTCAGAAACACTGATATATATATATATATATCCATCCATCCATGTTCAAAACTGCTCTTCCTCCTGGGTCGGGAGCCCATCACAGATATATATATATATATATATATATATAGACACACATGCACACACCTTTCAATTACAGAGAGGGGTACCCTCAAGGGCATGCCAATTACTCACAGAACACACATTCATTCATACTATTGCCAATTCAGAGACTCATTCAGTTAAAATCACGTTTTCGCAGACAGTGCAGGAATAGTTCTGCCCCTAGTGGTAGGAGAACACAGTGCTACCTTGTAGTGTTGTAGTACTCGAGACCGGTCTTGGTCTCGAGACCATTTTTTTGCGGTCTTGGTGTCATCTTACAATCAACTATGTTTTGACTCAGTCTTGTCTTGGTCTCGGACATAGAGGACTCTTGGTTTCATTTGAACCCCAGTCAAGATCACTGATTAAAAATCTCTCAGTATTTATTACAATGGTCTGTTAACACTGTACCGTGATTGGGTGTAAAACAACCTGTTTCAAATGCAACCAATAAGGTGTGTCCTATTTGAAAAAATGTTACATTTGTACAGAAGCATTTATATTGAAAAAAAAAGTCCATGGTTCAAATTATGCTGTGACAAAAATTTTAGGCCATACTGCCGAGCCCCAAGATGATGCCTGTGTCCACATTTTACAGTGTGTTGTGTTATGTAGTCTGTTTTTGATCTTGACTTGGTCTTGCCCTGCCTTGGTCTTGGTCTTGTCTCGGTCTAGATACAATCTGGTCTTGGTAATGACTTGGTCTCGGTGAATGGTAAATGATACTTCATATAACGCTCTGTCCCTATGACCCTTACAAGTATAAATGGCTAAAAGATGATGGATGGATGGACGGATGGATGGATGGATGGATGGATGGATGGATGGATGGATAAAGCTCTATTTCTCCATGTTGCTGTTTCTTCCTTTGTATTACACTAAATATTTTTCCCCAAAGATGTTACCAATGAAGGCAAAATGTCAAGTTTTTCAAATAATTTACTATTATTTATTTGCTGTGTAAGCGCCAATTCCATACCTTCTTTACCTTCAACTCCTCTGGAAAAAAAACTAATGAAATATGATTTAAAATGCATTTCATACATTTCACATCAACATTTAAGACACTGATTTGAATGTCCTACCACAACTTGCCCTTACTTTGTATATTCGCATGGCTGTGGCACTTCAGACCAAACACACACCCATGCCGCATTCATTTATGCGTGATTAAGAGGGATTCTGATTCAGAGGCAAAGGCAGACATTGAAAATGCAGCTCCTTTCAATTATATGCTGGAGAAAACCCCCTTCTTTCAAAATTACTCATGGCTTTTTATTGAATGCTATATTGCAGACCTTCATCTTTTATCACCACGGTTGCTTAGTCACCATAGCAACAAACCTTTACCATTGTTATTTAGTCATTGGTACAGAATGTATGAAACAACTTATGGCTGTTGAAAAAGCTAAACATTTGCATGTCGGTAGATCAGCAATGATCTATTAGCTAAACATTTCTTCCTTTTTTAATTTTCTCCACTGCACACTTATAGATTATCTCTCACCTGTCCCTACATTGATTCTCAGCTGGGTGATGATGGTAAAAAATCACCTTCTCTGCCAACTTCCTGGTGTAAGTGATCGACGGCTGGAAGGACATTAAGCACTAAGGATCTTAACATACATTTTCCCCCAACCACACTTTCTTCACATCACTCCAGCCAAAGAGAGGAAACTTCATTTTGGCTGCCTGCCTGCCCTGCACTTATGGGACTTCTAAAATGTACCATGTCGATTCAGGGGGATGGTATTACTCAGTAATTGCCATTTCGCCTAATGTTACAATTCAACTCAATGATGGTTTATTTTTGGTTACATTTCGAATAATATAAAGTGAATGCATATAATTGCCTTTTTAACAGTCTTACTATTGTATCAATTTTAACTATTTTTTAATCCTGCACAGACAGTCCATGGTTTTCTTTTTAAAATGTTTCTTCCACCTGTAGTTGCTGAAAATACTTCTGTTGTGCGTAGTCTGAAAACATTTCTGCAATTTCAAATGGACATCTTTTAAATATGCCATCTAGTTCTTTTCACCCTTTTCACTGCCACTTGGTTTGCTTAAATCCAGTATTTTTATACCCAGTATTCCTATACCCAGTATTCCTATACCCCGTATCCTCATACCCAGTATCCTTATACCCAGTATCCTCATACCCAGTATCCTTTCACCCAGTTTTCTTATACCCAGTATCCTTATACCCAGTATCCTTTTACGCAGTATTCTTATACCCAGTATCCTTATACCCAGTATCCTTATACCCAGTATCCTTATACCCAGTATCCTTACACCCAGTATCCTTACACCCAGTATCCTTACACCCAGTATTCTTATATCCTTCATAAATCCTTTGCACAGCACAATATACATGCACTTTTTATCCTCTGCTGGACATTAGAAATAGAATAACTGGTAATTCACGAGTGTCGTCCAATTTCCATTTTTCAGCCAAATAATATTTAAAGTGCAAATAGTGTAAAACAGTTGTATTGATTTTATATTATGATGTATAGTATGATAAACATGGACTACAAAATACAAACTATTAATAGGATATGCAGGTGAAACAAAATATATATACTGTGTGTATATATATATATATATATATATATATATATATATATATATATATATATATATATATATATATATATACACACACACACACATATATATTCTATATAATGCATATACAGTATGTTACAGTTCATAACGCATGTGCATATACTTTGACTGCAGTTAAGAAGAACATGTCAGGTGAATGTAAAGAATTTTTGTTTAAAAATGTATATTTTATATGATCATTAAATGAATATCACAGTTAAATAGTTAATAATGTATAATATAATGTGTAATAGTTTATAATTGTCACTACAGCATGTAAACGATAAGGTAAGCATGTTACTGATGTGTTTCGCTTTAAGTATTTCTCCACTTCAGGTTGGCATGGAAACCATAACTTTTCAGAGAACAGCTCTTTATTGTACTTAATGAGATACGATCTGATTAATTGTCCTTCAATATGTTCTTTGTAAATGGATGTAAGCAAGCATGGCATCAGTCCAGGAACCTCTACAGCTCAATGTACGTGATGCCAAAAATAAATGCTCCTAGTTATACTATGAAGAATAGAGTGACATTTCATTTTCTAGACATGCCCAATCCTTCCATCAGAAGACAGATGGTTAGGTTGGCATTCTACATTATTATCTATAGCTATTATGTGATTATATTTCATAACAGTTATCCAGCAATTTGAAGAGTATGAATACAGAGTTACAATAGCTCCTGGATCTCAGTCCCTTCGGGAACTGTTTAACTGTCTGCAGAGAGGTACCAAGACATCTGAATTAAGCTAGTATTAAGTAATTAACAGAGTCACTGCAGTGTGGAATAATATTGAAACTTACTTGTACAACCGCCTGAAACGGAGGCATTTCCTCCAGTAGCTCCAAACGCTGCACTAGAAAAATCTCGCTTTATCGGAAATCTTACCATTAAGACTTTCTTTGCCACCATGCATGAAAATCACCAAGCAGAAACACTGCTCACCAAGATGAATGGACTGAGGCTATGTGGAATTAATAATTTAATTACATATTTAGCAGATGTTTTATCCAAATTGTTATACATTGGAGAAAGTAGGATCATCTCGTCATTGGGGGTTAAGGCTTGTGCACAAGGGCTCGATGGTGATAGTACTGCTCTGCTGGGCACAGGATTCAAACCAGTGAACTTCTAATCACAAGGACAGAGTCCTAACCCACGAAGACACACACTACCCCATTTATAGATGAGTGAACTAGTCTAAAGAATATCTAAAGAAATACATACTTGGAATAAGGAAGAGTTGTCTCTTTTATTGTGTGCATTTGTAATATTAACTTGCATCGAGGGTCTTTTGTTATATTGTACTTTATAATAGCTTGGGCATGTACTTTATGTTGTACATGCACTTACTGTAGCTTGCCCCCACCATTATAAACTGCACAAATTTGTTGAACATCGAAGATTCCTTTTACAGCTGTATGTTCTGTGTATAGTCGGAGTGCTTCACTGAGCCCTTTCGAACACTTTCAAACACTTTACTGCTGCAAATCCATGGTTACTTCAGCTCCAAAAACGTTCAGCCCATTAAACGTCAAGCCTGACCAGTGTATTCAGTGAAGTCATATATCACAATCTAAGTACTTTTTCCACAACAAACTCTCGGTGTGGAGGCAAGATTCATTCACGGCTCCAGATTCATAGTCTCCGGGCTTCCCGTAAAAGTGAAGGGAAAAAAACCGCCTCCGTACAGGAGGTGTGGGAAGTCTGCACTGGACAAGGCTCAGTGATATTGTGTGATTCCTCTGCGTGCTGTGTAAGGCACCAAAGGCTTGCTGCACTTCCAGTAACAAAACCACATATCTCCAGCATTAGAATGTCACTTCCCCCTCTTTACCTGGCTGGTTTCTGGTGGTTCCCAGTGTCTCCTGCTTCACCTTATTCTTGTGTGCTGCCGTCACAGAAATTTTGAAGCTACTATAGAAGGAACTTGTCGTTCCGCATCGCCTTCTGCCAGCAGAACCACCATTAAACCAGGATTTCAAAGTGTAGATTTGGTTAAAAATATAGAGTGGTCTCTCATTTTTTTCCATGGCTGTATATTGCCTGAACATCCCATGTCCTTGGATGTACTTTAAGAACAGGCCGAGAAAGCAATGCTGAAAGCCTGGAGGAGCCTTTAAACCATCATTTAATGAAATAACAGCCTAATGAAGGGAAGAGGACTGAGACTCTAGCAGAGCAAGGGTGAACTCTTGGCTTAATGAGGGCCAAACAAGTGGCTTTAGAAGTGTGCTGTACGACAAGCTGCATCCTGGCCTCTGAGCTACCGATAATGCAGGCTGTGCCTCTAACCTGAATATGGACGCTCATCGCATTCTTCTTCTTTCCTGTCCCTTCCCAGGAAGTGAAATATCATCTGAAAAGCCTCAAGAAGCCGGCTCAGTATATTCCCTGATTGATCTGGTTTAGTGTATCGACCTGCTTACTTAGAAGTTGATCTCAGTAGCTTGAAATGAGCCTGCTTTGCCGACCCTTTCTGTTTCCATGGTATCCATTTAGAAAATACAGCAAACTCTTCTTCTGTGGATTCTTTGAGAATTACTTGATTTTGATTTTGGAGCAGAATTTTGGAAAAAGTATGTAGCATAAATTTAGAAGCACAAGCATTCAGAAAGGGATGTGAGTCATCATTATAAAATGAGCTGCATCCAGTTTCTTTGTCCTGTATTAGTTGGAAGATCTTCCTCCCTAACTATTGTCCACTTGCAAGAGCAGAAACCACAGCCTAGAGGACTGGTTTGTGGATTTTTAAAGATATTTAGGGCTTTCAAGGACTATATTGTGTGCGTCTAACATCACATACATGGATTTCAATGAAGCCTTCAACTTTTATGCCGATGCCAGGGTGTAAATCCTGGGAGCTGGACAAGAATTCAGTAAAGCCACTTCTGTCATTTTAAGAATCCTGAAATTGTAAAATTGTACTACAGCATCTGTATTGACCCTTGCTTAGAAATACAGGAATTAAGAAAAATCTGCATAAAGACCATGTTAATGTTACTCCAAAAATGTAAATTATTCATAACCTTTTGCATTTTTGACACCATCACTAGAGATATATGATCTAGTATTAATATTCTTAAATAATATATATGGCAATAAATGCTAGATAAATCTGAGAAATCCTAACTAAAACCAAAGAAGGTAAGAAGCTACTGTAATAACCACAAAGCTACCATACTTCCCATAACACCAAACATCAATATATTTTTAATGCATTTTATACTAAAAGCAGAAAAGTGTTTCCAACCTTTGTGAGGATGAACATTAGAATATTTTTTCCAACAGACAGTTGGCTTCTTCAAAGAGTCACTGTTTACCAGACCACAGTCCCAGGAAGATTTTCTACAGAAAAATACTAACATTTAAATGTGTATTTGGAGCAAGTTTCTTTTTTAGTTTGAAGACAAGAATGTTAACTTGGAAAGAATGGTTAGAATTAAAAAAGGGGGGGGGGAGGCTTGTAACTGTGTAACAAAGTCTGTAATTTGGAAATGAGGACATAAGTTGGGGGAGGGGATTTGAAATAATAATTATGCTTCTGTAGTTCTGTGGAACCTCTGTAGTTCTGTCATATGTTAATATATCAAACAAATTCTGAGCACCTGGTCAGGCAGCCCCCGAGTTAAGAACGTCCGTCTTACAGACAGTTCACACTTACGAATGGGCTACCATAAAGCCACCTACATTAAAAATGTCGGTTAAATGCAATGGCTTGTAACGCTCGGGAAAACATTGCATGGCTTCAGCGGTTTGTCGGCTCCAGCTACAGTACAGTTATTATTATTACTACGATGTAATTATTACTGTTCTGCTTATTGTATTATCATTTCTCTGACTTCCCTACAAATTTTTCTTAAAGGGAAGACATGGCAGCCATGCTTGTTCTTCATTCAAAATTAATCTTTGATTATTTCCTAGCATAGACACAGCTGGAAAAGTGCTACACTTGTCTGTTTTGTAGCACTGAGTGAAAATCTCTTGACCTGCATTTATTTTTTACATCACACCTCTAGAATTGGGGTCCCTATTATATTGCGGCAATTGTTAAATACATTAACCCGACGAATGTTTCAAAATAGTATGGTTCCCTTGCAATCTCCCACGTACATCTGGAGCAAACTGGTTCAGCCTACCTGTTTGCCCAGAAGGACCACAAAAGGACCGTTTGTCCTCTATACACCATTCTCTAGCATAGGAGCAGAAAGATGCAGGTACTAACAGTCAAAACTTTGCTGAAGCATGATAAGAAGCATGAAAACATAGACAGATTTTTTTTTTTTTATGTATGCATGGACACATTGCCCAGCAGTGCCACTGCATTACCACCAACAACCATGAGGGGCGCTGAAGCACCCTCAGCACCCCTACTTCCAGCACCACTGTCCTCTGGTCTTCTGACTGTAATAATAGGCAGTTAATTCCAGTTTGGCCATCAGACCCAGCCCACCATTAGGATGGGAGCTGAACTGAAGAGTAAAGTGCACCCAGGAAGAGAATGAAAGTTAGGAAATAGGCTAATTTGTCTTGACATAAGAGGTGATTATAGGGACTCTGGGGGGCCTAGACAAGTCACCCTCCCCTGACATGGTAAAATTTATTGCTATTATTTTAGCACACAGTGTAAATTACTGATAACAAGAAAAAGAATGTAAAAAGTCCTTTATTTTCAATTTTGTGATAAACAGAAGACACAAATAAAACAAATTTGTCATTGTAATGCAGTATGTAAGCTACCACTCTAGAGGGCGCCCTTCCAGCCTGGGGCCCCGGGGATCTGCATGTTTCTCCAGTTCTGACACCATGCCTCCACTTGAAGTCATCAGAGAAGCGCCATGACCAAACACTGACGAGTGCACTGCATGTTCGTTTTAACAGAATCTCAATAAAGCATAATAGCTGTGCCCGGGTTTTAATAGGAACTAGGAACTTTCTTGAGATTATCTCCTGCAATGGCGTGGGGTGGAAGAGTTACGCCCCCTTGTGGCTGGGCAAACCTTTGGCATTCATAAAAGTGAATATTTATACAAATATTTATTTACAGAAGTAAATTACATCGCAGAGACAGGGAGTCAAGTTTAATTGCAAACTGAAGGATAACGTGAGTCTTTCATCATTATTATGTAGCCGAATCTCCACCCTTCTGTTATGACATAGTGACCTTTTACTGTCATCAAAATTAAAAGGCCTCTGTTGGGTTAACAGGAGGGATCAGTGACTTACATTTTCTTTTTTCCTTTAATAACTAAATAGGTTTGGTTTCTGCAAGCTTCAATGTATGCAGGGGTTATAATAAAACTGATTATATGAGTTTGCCCCCAGTCGTATCTAAAGTAATTCAGGAAGCTCTACTTCTTCAATATTACATCAGACCACCTTCTTTTCCATTCTGATTGCAATTAGTAAATTATGTAGTTGGAGGTATGCCAGCCAAGCTATATTAGATTTAATGAAAATGTTAATACTCTAGATTATGCTTCTTTCCACTGCCCATCTTCAGAAATACCGGTTGGCTATATCAGCAGGATGGCAAACGTTTTGCTTTGCATTGACGTTTTCCTTTCAGTGTGAGGGAACAGAAGCGATGTAGAATTGGAGATCAACTGATATCCGCATCTCCCTGATATACCTTTATTTTGTAACCTAATAAAGCAATGTGCAACAATATGCTATCTCTCTTACACACGCCTGAAAGTAATGAGTCAGGAACAGCCATCCTTCACAGGGGGTCTACATGCACAGACCCTCATGAATGGTACAACGAGGAAGCGTCAATTCACATGTAAACGCCATGCAGTCTAAGGCCAAATCTGTGGCCATATTTAAACCTACCCTTAAAACTCAAAAGGTGCTATTTTATCATGGCATCATGCCAGCCAATGGTCAGTTTTCACTTCATTGTAATCTTTATTAACATATCGAAATGTACAGTTTATTCAGGACATGGTAACAAAACTTGAATCATTTTAATGATTTTTCTGATGCCATTTTCATTCATATATATATATATATATATATATATATATATATATATATAATGACTGTAGAAAAAAAACATGCCTGTGAAAAGTAGTGACTGTAAAAGTGAAGTTATCAAAGTAAAGCTTCTTTTCCCATGAATCAGTATTTAGTTTTAATTAGGACCATTCACACAAGGGCTGTGCACCTCCACTCAAGTACAGCTACAATCCATCGGACATGCCAGATTATTTTAACTGTGCAGCCAGACCAGAGGGAATGCATCAGGGATCATTGGAATAATGAGTGCATTACAGATGGTCTTGTCACCATGTTGAGTCGGTTTGTAAGAGATCATTAAGTCTCCAGTGCCAGAGATCTGGGCCCTTTGACATCGTGGGCTAAATTCTCCTTCCAAAACTTTTATGCTGTGTGGTTTCAAGATTAAGATATGTCACGTCATTTTAGGGCGAATACTACAGGAATTAACACATTTAGCAAATTAAATAAATAATGCAGTTGATGAATAAGGAAAAGAAAATAGCAAAAAATATGCTTAATAGTCAGGTAATAGTGAGTGCGAACCTACCTTGAAGCATTTACTTAACCGTTAGCCGTTAAATTGAAATTGGTTTACCTCAGCTAATCTACCCTTAGAAGGGCTGGCTCTCCATTAGAGGGTGCTGTTTCATCAGGTCCCATGGAGACACAAATACAAGAGTGGCCCAATCCCTTCTGAATGTACTGTAAATGCCTTTCAGAAAATATACTTGTCATGTTAACTTGACAGAAGGCTAGCAAATTCAGGCAAGAAACACTTGTAATTAATTATAGGATAATATATATGCACACAAACTCAGGTTTGTACATATATACATACGTGTGCATGTATGTGTGTCTTTATTTTGTTTATTACAAAAAAGCAACAATGTGAAGTCTACAGTTCATGGCATAAGATAATCAATAATATGAGATATTTCTGGGGTATATTGTAATTATATGGTTTTTGATTAGTAAAAAATGTAAATAATATATATGGGAATGAATAAAATTCAAAGCAACAATTTATATTATGTATTGTGCTGGCTGCGACTGGAGGCAGAAAACACACACAATGCTGTGTGAAACTGTGATGTCTGTTTACAATCTGCAGAAGCAAACAGCACACATTTTCTGTTCCATGCCTGTAAGAATTGCGTTCCTCTCTTTAGGGAATTTAATGGAGCAGGAAGGCTGTGCAGCTATTTTCAATTTGTATTCATTTCTTTTTATATTTAAAGTTCTTTATGTCTGTTCCTGTGATTTTAAATAAAAATGTGACATCACATTATCTTTACCTAATCAGTTTCTTTAAAGTTTGAAAAGAGGGTGGCGATTGTCATGGGGATCCTACAGCAGCACATATCTGTTGTCTGCAACTATTAAATGCTGCTCATTCAATTGAAAACCAAATTTTAAAATCAGTGCTCTTGGCCAAAGGGGGATATGCACAAACCGCCTCACCAACCATTAAAACAAGATAAAAATGTTGAAAAATGCTGTTCATCTTGGCTACTGTCACAGGGCTTTTGTAAATGGTGAGCTAATTACAATGTGTTTGATCTCTCTTATATGTTTTTATTTGGCCGATGTCATTGTCCAGGATGATTTACACTGCAGAATGCATTCCAAATTCACCAATAAAGAAAACCTGACACTTATCACTGCAAATGAGTGTCAGCTTTTATGATTGTTTGAAAATAATTAGTGAAAATGAACATATCTGAGGAATCATAGTACTTCGCTAATTAGATAACAATTCATCCTCTGAAGCAATAGCTGTAATTATAGGATGCATTTTTTGCAGCTTTTCCCCCCAATTAATGTTTATGATGCATGAAGGCTTGCTACTCTATAGTAACCATTATTCTTATTGAGGAGCATCAATTAAAAACGGATGCTATAAAAATAAGAATGTTGAGCAATGCATGTAGAGTTGTGGTCTGCAGCCAGCTAAGAAAACATTTCACACAAGGGTTGAAATATTTGTAAGCATGCACAGTAAACAGCAGCAAGAGCTTAACTCCCATTCGGCGAAAATCGATAGTGACCTTTCAACATATCGCTTCTGTCCCTGTCATTGTCTCTGACAGGCCCGTGTGGTCTGAGCTGCCGTTAAAAATAGCCCACGTTGCTAGCTGTTTTGTAATGTCCGCCTTGGAGCGAGAGGCTGACAATGAACATGAAAGCGAATTAAGATATTGACGCGGTGGTGAATGGCTGCCAGGACTGAAACAGGGCGGGATCTTGACCTCTGACCCCCGGTAATTGGCAGTACCACAAGGCGTGATTATAAAGCTTTTCCACATACCTCTTTTCCGACATTTAAATGTGTGTGTGAATGTGAAAACAACATGGCTGAAAATTTTGTGGTGACTTTCGATGATTAAGCCGGATACGTCCTGCCTGATGAGCAAGAAGGAACAAAAACTTTGACATCATTACAAATGGTTGTAATTTCAAGGTGATTTAAAAACATTATTTCACGCATAATTGTAATAATTCATCTTTTAAATGCAGCATTGGATTTTGCATTAATTTTGAGACAGAAGGCAGAAAGGCTGCTGGTGATTGACCTTACACTCATATATGGTCGGCAGACACTGTTTTCATTTGCTGACCTCACTTTAATCCCAGAACTACTGAGCGTATGCTCTGGGGGTACCTCAGTCGATCAGTTCAATTGTCTGGAACCCAAGAATTTATTTTCAGCTGCAGAAAGAGGGTTTGCCCCTTTGTTCCCTTCACAAAGGATAAATACTTCCTCAAAGTGGTTCCCTTGAAAAACCTGTGCTGGCGAAAATTACCTTGATGCTGCCCCCTTTTCGTATTTTAGATGAGAAAACTTTGATCCCACTTGTGTCGTCCCTAACATCTCTTTCAGCCAGGTTTGGGTCTTTTGTAGGTGCCTTCCTGAGTGGTTTTACAGTTGTCTTGTCAAGGGCTTGTAATTGCTTTCCTTCCTCCTCCCTCCTGTCTGTTTTTAACTTTGTCACTGTGTTAATCTTCCTGACAAAGTCAATTATAGGATATGATGGGACTTGCTTTGACTGGTACATCAGCTTCCATCCCACATTGGTCATTTTCATCCATCTCTGTGATTAGCTGCTACGAAACCAAACTAATGTCTATCAGCTTGTATTATTTAAACAACGGAGTAATGCCTCTTTTGTGCCCTGAGATGCCAATAAATCTCTCTTTCTTTAAATTCTTTATTCAGCTAGATAAGTAATTTCATGTGTTGGGACTTCTTAGTTAATTATTATTTGCAACAAAAATTAAACTCATGGAACAGGTCAAATATTGACCAGCTTGTACTGTATGTTAAATATACATCACTGGGCTAATTCAAGTAATTGCACACCTGTACTCAAAAAAATCTATCAATTAGAGATATGGATCTTCCCATCTTCTCAAAGCTGTTTATCAATTATAGAGAAAAAAGCAATTGTTGTGCATTCTGATCAATGCCTACTAGCATGACGGCTAACCAGTGAGCTGTTTAGGAATACCAGTTAAGTTCTTACATTATAGCTGTTCGAGCAATTTTACCCAAGGCAACAGACAATTAAGAAACCTGAGTCCCTGGAGAAATTGGGCTTAAGGACATAATGGTGAAAACATTTGACTGATCAAAGGATTCAAACCAGCAACCTTCAAACCACAATGTTCCAACCCAGTGAGCCATACAGCAGTCATGCTGCTGGGAAACCAGATCAGCAGTCACACCATCTGTGGTTCAGACTAGGTAACCCATCTGAAGCTAAGCAGGTCTGGGCCTGACCAGCACTTGGGAGACCAACTAGGAAATCTGGGGTGCTGCTGGATGAGATGTTGGTGTGACCAACAGGTTAGTCCATCCTGTGCTCTGTGTGGATGTGTGGATCCCAATGCTCCAGTGCAGTAACAGGGAAGCCTATCCTGTCCTCTGAGTGGATCCCAATGCTCCAGTGCAGTAACAGGGAAGCCCATCCTGTCCTCTGTGAGGATCCCAATGCTCCAGTGCAGTAACAGGGAAGCCTATTCTGTCCACTGTGTGGATCCCAATGTTCCAATGCAGTAACAGGGAAGCCTATCCTGTCATCTGTGTGGATCCCAATGCTCCAGTGCAGTAACAGGGAAGCCCATCCTGTCCTTTGTGTGGATCCCAATGCTCCAATGCAGAAACAGGGAAGCACAGTGTGGATCCCAATGCTCCCGTGCACTGACAGGGAAGCCCATCCTGTGCTCTGTGTGGATCCCAATTCTCCAGTACAGTGACAGGGACACTGTGCTGTAAAATGAATTGTTGAATTCTCTCCTGCCCCTTCACCACCTTAGCCACTGTAAGGTGAGCGTACTGGCGAGTGGGTACTGCAGAGTGGTTGTGGATGAAGTGGCATCCCACTGGTTCTGTAAAACGCTTTTGGGTGCCTTGTAAAGCACTATGAAATGAAATATTCATTCATTCAGAAAAGCCATCCAGGTACATTCTATAGAATTCTGAATGGGTTTCAGTGAGTACATTGTTGATATGAGCATTACATATAAAATCAGTAAGTTAGCATATGTGGTGTCTTCAGCTGTTGTTTAGTTTCTGTTCTTTGTTAGAATGCCTGTTCATATTGGATAGCACTGCTATATACTAACAAAAATGCCAAACATGCATTTGTAATATATAGTAGGATATAATGTGTAAATGAAAATCGTTTGATTTGCTCACTCTGGTCACATTCCAGTTTGCTGACAATAACGTTGCAGCCTTTAACCACGAAACAAACACCAGCCTTGAAATGCATACATGCTGTGACTAGTTATCCTTCTGAGCAAATCATTTTCATCCAATCACAGGGAGAGTTTTAAATCTAATTTGCCCTGTTAATGGAGTCAGCCCACGGGAAAAGGGACGTCTACGGCATTATGTCCACGGTAATTCGATTGCGCCAGCTCTCTGTCGGGTCTGGCTATGGGCTTCTCGAGGATGCCGTCTGGCTTTTGGCTCCGTCTGACGTCCGTTCCGGCACACGGCATTGGGGCCCGCTGAGATTTCCCGCGTGTTTCCACTGTGATGGCTTCCAAAACAGGGGAACGCTTTGTGGCACCACTAGCGTAGCCTGTGAGGCTCTTACCGCAAATACCTACTTCAGTACTTTTTTATTTATTTTCTGGAGAGAGATGCTGGGGGCAATTCCCCTTTCAGCCACTTGTTTTCCAGTGTGTCCAAAAGCCATCAATTAATACTAATGCTCCAGCTGGCCCCACTGCACTCCAGCTCAGCCACTCATCCCGCTGGGGGAATGAAGCATTTTCCCTTTTAGTTTGCAGGATAAAATGGGGTGGGGGCGTGGGGGGGTCAAAAAAGTAGCCCCTCGATAAACGCACTGATAAATGGTAATGGAGGTGATTAGCTAACTTAGAAGGCAAATAGATCTCTCTGCCTAGGAGGATTGGTGGGATTGACTGGAGCTTGGGGGTGGGGGGGGGGTGATGTGGCAGGAGATAGAACAGGAGGGCAGGCTGGTGAATTAAGCCCTGCCACTCACCTCAGATGCACTCCGCAAGGTCCATCCCATAGGCGAGGATTTTCCTGATTATTTGTGCGAAGCAGAGGCTTGGCACAGAGGATTGCAGAAAATATATCTTTAGCCCATAAAACTCAACTGTTGTGTTTTTTTCTTTGCATAGGAAGAATTAAAATGTAAAAGAAAAAAAATGATAAATATAAAATAGTGTCAACATATCATGGACCAGGAGAAAATTATATAGATAAAAAGAGAAGATGAGAAGTGTCTGTTGCTAAGTGAACTGTGTACATTTTATACTTTTTTATACTATATTTATAGATGTGTCTAAAAGACAGGATTTGTTCATGTGCTGCACTTATCCTGTGCGGCCGGTTATTGCACAGCGCTCTTCAGAATTAAGCACCACCAGACGGAGAGACTCTGCAGTGCAGCCAATGACCCAGAGCAGAAGAACCTCGAGGAGGAGGGAGAGCTGTCAATCCCGCAGTGCCTCACTGGAGCCAGGGAGAGAGAGGGAGAGAGAGAGAGGGAGAGAGAGGGAGAGGAGAGAATGGAAGGGAGAGGGATGAACTCTGCTCTCCAATGCTGAGCACAACATTTCCATGTTGAGATGAAGAACACCTCGGGGGATTACCACTGTTGATACTTCTGAGTCACGTGACCGCTGGCTCCTGGGGACCTACAGAAGCGTCAACGGCCCACAGCATCAACAAAAAAATGCATCTTTGGAATGCTATGCATTCTGTCAGTAATGTGCACAGACCAGGTCGCGTGGCTCCTGTTATCGAAAACCGAAAAACAGACTCTCAGTGTAGCAAATGAAAATGGACAAATAAAAACAAAATTAACATTTAGCATTTTCCAATAAGGTAGCTATTATTGCTATAATGTTCACATGCTTATTAATATTCCATATCCACTCTCTCCAATACGCCCACTTGGATAGTTATTTTGGCTAATTTAAGCGATTTAGGTAAAACTTCCTTTTTAGGATATCGCCTCATCAGCTTCACGTTAACATTGTGTTCCGTTAAAAATATCTCTGCATGCACCGTATATTCACAATAATCGAGGATGGCGGAGCAGAGAGATGCTTCTCTGCTGCTCCTTGTTAGCACGTGCCTTTTGCAGTAGCCTATCACTGACTGATCTCTGTCTGCCAGGGCATGCGGCTTTTTAACCCAGCTCACTCCCACTGCCACTGCCACCTACATCCCTCCATGATGCTACTATTAATTTACAGCAAATTATTACAGCTGTCACTCAACTCTTTGATACTCTTTGACACGTAACTATGGTAGATACAACAATGCAATACATTTCCCATGGCATGGTTGTATGTAAATAGCATGGTATAAACTATGCTTGGTAACTACAATATAGTTTTAACTGCATTCATATTATATTCCCTGGTCTGTGGATTGCAAATGAAATGCCTTGCGATGACAAAGAACCACGGCTAGACAAAGTCCAAAATAAGAGTCCAAAAACCACCAAATGTTAGTTTCTACATATATTCTTAGAGTATACACATACTCATGTTTGACATGCATGCCAGATTATGGAGCACAGATCACATGCAGCGGAAACAATAAAACAATAACAATAAAAAGCTGGATATATGGATAAAGGAAGCCAGGCTTGGGCAGTTAGCATGAGGTTGTGGACATGCACCACTTCCTAAATACTGTGAGAATAGGTTCTGTGACTTTTTTGCTTAGGGTTGGTCTGAAAACTTTTCTCCCAGACTTCCATCAATAACTTCAGTTATTGTAGAATGCAAGTTGTGCTTCATGGCAGTATCTTGTGGATAACATTACATTAGCATTCATTTCATAAAAGAATGAAACACATATTCCTCTTCTGCCTGCCACAATGGCTCAGTTTCTTAGCATTGTTTCCTCATACCTCAAGGGCTGTGGGATTGATTCTCATCCCCAGGCTCATGCATGTTTAGTAGTTTGCATATTTTCCCTACATTCGCACAGGTTTCCTTCCCCAGTCCAAAAAGCACGTGGTTTAAGTAATTTGGTGACTCTAAGTCACCCATAGTGCACGACTGTGTGCTGCTCTCCCATCTTTCTCCCCAAGTTTGCTTTGTAACACGAGTTTATTCAAGAACCATTAGGGAAAAGAAACTGAATATGTTAATTCACACAAAACCATTATAAAAAACAAGTTATTTCCCAGCAAGCTTTTCCCCCACGAGTAACAAGTCAAATACAGAAAGTTACTGAAGCAAACGTACTTCTATCCTTAGCTCACCTTCCAGCAGGACGACGGGCTACATCATGTGATTTACATGACCGCCTGTTAATTAGAATCTCTCCATGAAATAACTACAACATCTTCAACATCTATGCTATCAACTGAAAAATACATTAATTAAAGTAATACGTTATTATGACAATACCTGAATTTAATTAACTAGATGGGATGTGGATTCCACAAATAACTTGTCAGCATAATAAGTAACTGGAGACTTTATACTTTGATACGAAGTAGGTTGTGAAGAATATTACTTTCCTGCGTAGACTTCACATACCACGTTGTATTGCTTGTCAATGGACTTTTGTTAAGAAAGCAATAAATTTGCAACATTATTACGGAATTAAGCAAGCACCCCAAGCATTTCTGTGAGCGCTGTAACTCGTACATGGCCCCAAGCAGCCGTGGTTGAGTGAACATCCTCACAGCCTGCATACATTTGGGCTACCAGACTGTAATATAAACTGCAGTCCATTAAGCTGTACTCCATAAGAGGAACAACAACAAAAAGAGAGATGTGGTATTACTGCATTCGTTTTTTTTTACAACCTGTAAGATTGGTATGGGACACACTGAAATCTTTTATTTAAACCAAAAACACCAGGAATCAGTTTAAAAAAATCATAAACTCTTTTGTGAATCTTGTCTTCTTCATACAGAGTTTGTGCCCGACTTATTTTTATAATGTGCAAAATTCCCAGGAGCAGCAGAAGTAGAGAGTGACGAGAAGGCAGCCGAGCGCACAGACCAACCCCGTCTCCATGGCTCATAATTTAAGTCAATGCGCCACATGAGCTGAGCCGATCAGACGAGCGCTGGCTTCACACCGCAAGCTCCTGCGCTTTGGCCGGAGCCTTTTCGGTCATTAGGGAGAGTGGCAAACTTGGCTGCGTGGGAGAAAGGAGCAATTAGGCATGCCATTTCCACTGCTTTCTGATAAAAGGCCCCCCACATGTAGAAGAAATACAATTTGAAATTCAGGAAGGAGGACTTGTGCATGACATAAACCTAAGCGAGCATCATTAGTCTTATTATGGGTCCATTAAAAGCCCAAAGCAAAGGGCTCTTGGAGGAGAATAAAGTCGCATGAAGGCCAACCGGGCTGTCATGGATGCTGGACTATGCATATCAGGCTTAAGGTTTGATCTACTTAGATTTGTAGCCTTGTGTGCTCCAGGCTTTGTGGTGTATTACAAACCGACATTAATACGTGATAATACCACTAAGTCTTAGGCTGTGTCACTGAGATGTTAGTTTGGCTGGTTGGGTTCTGCATAATATCATTTTGTGAGACTACATCATTAATAGTGATTTTTCCATGCAATAACCTCTATTTTTCAATTACATGCAATTCAGATCTATGTGAATAAAGTGAAATACAGCAGATTTTTTTCCCTATCATCAAACTATCAAATTCATAAAAGGAAGAAGCACATTTGGACTCGAGGATTCAGAAGCTTTATTGTAATTTGTACAAGTACAATGAAATGCTTACTTGTGCACCTCCCTGTAGAATTAGACAACAAATAATGATGAGGAACAATAAATAGCAGTACTAGAATAATGAAGAATGACACACATACAATATATACAATATACAAGCAATATGCAATATACATACAGTAAAATATTAAGTTGCATAAAATATTAATGAATACAGGGTGCGTGTTCCTCTGATGCACTTACAAGGAGATGTAAGGATTGTTATAATGAATCTCTAACTGAATAGCTGCTAGATGCCATTCACCTGCTACCCGATGATGAACTTACAGTAGGTGCTCATGTAATGACTAACCAAACTGTCTTGGCTGCCCTCTCCCATCCCACTGAAAAGTGCAGAATAAATTTTATTGCGCTGTGCTACTGGTTTTATGTAAAATACTAAAAAAGTTATTTCTTATAAATTGCATATAGTGGATGTGTTCTGCAAGCAGCTGTCAGTGCCGTCTTAATATCCAAGCTGTACTTCAAAATGATATGCAGCCCAAACCTGTTCGTGTGAGCGATGCTGGCTGTTTTCTACAATGAAATACTTTGTTTTCAATGCACGACATTTGCATGGTGCATGGTGGCAGAACAGTTATCTGTGCGAGTAGATGTGGTTGTTGAATGACAGCAGGACTGATACCACGGTTAATGTTAAGGACATATCTTGGACAATCTGTTGCATAACAAGAAACTTGTCGATACACAATGAGACAATCTGTGTCACAGAAGTGACACCTGGCTTGGAGGAGGAATTTTAAATACCCAAAGTCTAATGCTACTGTAGAGTCACCAAGTAGAATAATCAGAATGGAAACCGATCCTGGTTTTGTGTCTGGGGAAAATACTGTAATTGAAATATATAAACCCTTGAAGGAAATTAACAGTTAATTGTTCCTTTTACTGTAAATGCCTTACTTACAACCTCCACTGTAGAATATGTTTATATCATAAAACTTTCAAAATGACTCAAGTGTAGGAAGGAAGTTTGAATAGCGATAAAAGTTGGCTTAATATCTTAAATTATACCATTTTAGAGAGCAACAGCAAAAATATTGTGCTAATCTTCAAATGAATATCTTCTCTCCATCCTGGAGTTTAAGCAAGGGGATATCAAGACACCATAAGGAAGGGTGTCACGATTATTCTGCTTCTTTTGTATAATTGATCATTTATTTACTCGTGCAGACTCCTGCTGTCCTCACTCATATAATCGCAATTATATTCAAACTGCTACCTTTCAACAGATTTCACCCAGCCTAGGCAGCCAGGTCATAGGCCTGTCATGTGAATAGGATGCCGGGAAAATTAGCATGCATCACGTCATGCCAAAATCACATGTTCCGGGGGAGAGGGAGTTGGCTGAGAACAGGCAGCATTTTACAGCAGGGAAGGTTCATTGGAACTAAGTACAGAAAATAAACAATTGCTTATCAATTTGAGAGTTTGACTGAAGTCAGTCACGGAAGGAGAATGTCTGTTAAAGCATGTTTGTCATTGCAGGCTTCAAAGGCATAAGTATGAAGTTTTCCCACAAAGGACAGTTACATTTGTACTCAATCAGTCACTCGTAATATAACAGCATCTGTGATTTTCTCTGCCATTTTTTACTAATAAAGATGAAAAACATTATTAGCAGTTGAAATAATAAGTATTAGAATTATCAAAATTTGTTCAACTGATTTAGATATGCAAAGGTAAAACCTCTAAAAAATGAATATTGCGAAACCATACAAAAACAAAAGTTTACCACTTTTACAATGAACCGTTTGAAGCCTTTTGCACCCTAAATAAAATATGCATGATCCTCTGGTCCTGTAAATTGTACCATCTGCCTAATTTTAATTTGTAATGATAAATTATGTAAATCAGTCAGTGAGGAAATGGGGTATTCAGACAAAAATTATGTTTCTAGTGACTATTCTGTAAAAATGGTATATGTAATTATAAACCACAAAATCAGGGAAGTCGTGTTCTTTTCTTGTCTACCTTATTGTCTACGTTTAAGCTATAATAAATGTGTGAAATTGTCAGCAGCATTACTGGAAATATTGCTGAGGATAGAAAATGTCAAAAAAAAAGTCAACCGTCAAACTCTAAATAACATTGAAAATTGGCGTTGAAATATCAGACATCTGCCGAGGTAATTGACAGTCTGAGCCACCATCCAATTAGACATTGTTTGCTAAATAAATAAGTAAATAATATTCAGCGCTTTACAGTAAAACTTCAGCAGCTATTTATGTGCATGCTGAGGCCCTCTGTTGGATAAGAGGTTCTGGAAAATGGGTGGATGAAGTCAAAACTAATTAGTTTTTTTAACAAAAACTAATAACCAGATAACGGAAAGCATTTGTCATAAGTATATGCACACTGAGTGAATGTCACGTATTACTCCGATTCTGAACCAAAAGAATTTTAGCCAAATCCCATGCAGGCCAAATTGCTCGCCCCACCCCCTACTTTTGGGATTCCTCTCAAGGCAGCAGGGAAAACTGGGCAAGAAACACAGACGAGCATTTTTCCACAGCTACCACGCTTGGCGACAACAGTCTCCATGGTGATGCACGGCATGCAGTTACTAAGGAAGAGAATTTGGCGAGCAGCAGACCCTACATAAAAAGACACAAGGACCTGCCAAAAATAACAATCAAAATCAATACTGTTATCATCAGCCAGACTAAGCCGAATTAGATGTCAAAGCACCTACTGTAGGGCGGAGGTCAGACACATATAAACATTATAAAGCCCCATGATGGATAGGCATGTCCTGTCGCTTTAAGAATAGTGGGGCTTTCTTGGCAGGAACCAGTATGGATTAACAGTTAGACTTTCCGTTACGAACCAGTGATCAAGCACTGAAGTAAATTGGGTACACTATCAAACTTTGCAAGGAAGAGCATATTTTTATAAATAGTAAGAGGGCAGGCAGAGCCAGCAATGAGGGTTGATCTGTGGATTTTTTTGCTGAATTCTGAGACATCTACAGATCACTGAAGGAGACAAGTACATCTGCTTCGAGGAATCCACCAGTATCAAAATAAGTGTACAGATTAGTCTGACAGCTATTGGCAGACAGTAGGCCCACATTTGTTGCTTTACAGAACTGCAAACAGACAAAAACTGCATCTGTAACTTATTATAATCATCAATTTAATGTTTGTCTATTAAACTAAAAAAAGCACAGAGTCCAAATTAAAAAAGGAGCAAACTTATTTTTAATATTTAAAAAAATAAAAACTTTAATGGGCATTGTAAAATTTGCTCAGCCTTTGATAATGCTGTGTTTAAGTGCTCACGTTTGTTTGGAAATATGTTTCATGCTTGAGAATAACTATCATAGCAGGGCCAGTACATTTAACAGGAACAAAATACAAGTTTACAAAACATTTGACATAACAGTATATAAGAATATGTGGCAAAAAGTTATATAATTTATAAATAATTATTGTAATGAATTTAGGATGTAATTGTAGAAAATGACTTCAGTACTCTTTTAAAAAATCACCTTTTATCCAATCATGCTCAAAAACTCAAAAGAACTGAATTGACCATTGAGTGCAAGCATGAAA
Organism: Brienomyrus brachyistius; assembly: GCF_023856365.1. NCBI lineage: Eukaryota > Metazoa > Chordata > Actinopteri > Osteoglossiformes > Mormyridae > Brienomyrus > Brienomyrus brachyistius. The sequence goes on along the minus strand of NC_064547.1, from coordinate 14,515,132 downwards.
CTAATCGGTTTGTGTTCCAGCCTGGCACAGGGTTACCAGTGTGACCAGTATCTGACAGCTCCTCTTTAATGGGGCAGAGGTGTTACCCACCCTGCACACAGATGTGGCTTGTTTGTTAATCACTGTGAACTCAGGTCCTAAATGTCTACAGGACATGGTGGTTTTAAGTAACTCTTAACTCTCACACATTATACCATCAGTAGTGATGGTAACTAAGGGGAAAAATTCTGTGCAGATTTAATTTTAAAGGAGTAACTTTGTTATTTGAAAAAATTGCTATTAGGTCAGCCATCTTGCAAAGTAATGTTCAACAGATCCAGCAATATTGTGATTTATATGATATTTTTAGTATGATATGTTTAAATTGGAATACTGAATATATATATATATTGAAATAATAAGTATTAGAATTATCTAAATTTGTTCGACTGATTTAGATATGCAAAGGTAAAACCTCTAAAAAATTTATATTGCGAAACCATACAAAAACAAAAGTTTACCACTTTTACAATGAACCGTTTGAAGCCTTTTGCACCCTAAATAAAATATGCATGCATTATATATATATATAAAAACATTAAATGATAGATTCTCACTTCTGTGATACTCACCTTTTGTTGCAGAATGACCAATAACACAATAGTCATCTGAATAAATCTAGAATCAAATTAATTATTACATTGTTTGTAGCTGAAAAATCACACTGTATTTGACAGTCCTGAAACTAATTATACACACCAACCTAGCAGCTTCCTAATAGCAGCCCCAAGGGTTGGTATACTGCATGAAGGTAAAATAGCAGAGAGCCCAGCATAGCACCCTGTGGTACGCCATTACTATCACTGTGTATCTGAAAAACTCATTTATACTGCTCCGAAAGAGAAGGCCTGACCAGGAGATGAAAAATGTTCTTGTCTATCCAGTCGATCAAAGCAAAGCAAGAAAAATGAGCAACAGAATGTGTGGTTGTTCTTAGAACGCAGAAACATATTTTTATATTTATCCCATTCAAATCAATTCTTAAAATTTTTTATAACATAAATAAATCAGTTCATTAATAATATTTCATGAACTGAAATCTATAGTTGTTATCTATAGTCATCTCAATAACAATAACAAGTTTCAGGACACAGACCATTAAGTTCAGGCAACTTTACTCTCCAAATCCAGTTCCCTCTGACATGCATCTATCTGGTACATTTTTAGTAGCGTCCTCTGCTGGTCACACATAACAAATCAAATTTGCTTTACAAAACACAACATTAGGGTCAACTTATTCTCCTTATTTTATTTTGGTTATTAAATTGTCTGCCCATCCATTCATTTCCTGTACTGCCTATGTAGTTCATCATCCATCTGTTTTCCATAACCATTCAGCTAGTACATGTTCCTGGTGCCTGGAGCCCATCCCAGGAAGCACAGCACATATAGCAGGGCATACCCAGGATGGCATAGCAGAACTTGTTTTTCCATGCAAGCTATCAATTGTAACACTTGCAGCAGATAACAGTGCAAGTAGCAGCATGAGGTGCAGTCAGAGCTCACTGGGTTAAAACCAAGTGTGTGATAAACAGAGATATACAGATGAAAACTTTCTTCGGCCAGCCCTTCTTGGTGAGGTCTGACAGGGGTGCAGCCATGGAGAAAAAGGACGGGATGAATCGGCAATAATACCACGCCAACCCCAAGAAGACGCAAACCAGAGTTTTTGTTGTTAGTCTGAAGGGAATCCCTTATGGTGCCAACCTTCTTCTCCTATGGTCTCTGGAGAACATTGCTAGTCCGACACTCTAGTCTGCATTTGCATTTACTTGTATCTGTTTGTACCATAACAACAAAGGCATTCTATTGTAGGTAGCAATGCTTTCTGTAGTCCCTGTTGACATTTTTTTTTTTTGGGGGGGGGGGGGGGGGTTGGCAGTGAGGTCTGCAGCCCACAGATCATCTAGCACCTTCTGTAACCACCTGAGGTATTCTGGTCAGCTTTCCAAATGCACAACAGCATCATCTAGGCAGTAGCGTACTCCAAATGGAGTCTCAGCACCTGATCTAGGCAGTAGCGTACTCCAAATGGAGTCTCAGCACCTGATCTAGGCAGTAGGGTACTCCAAATGGAGTCTCAGCACCTGATCTAGGCAGTAGCGTACTCCAAATGGAGTCTCAGCACCTCATCTAGGCAGTAGCGTACTCCAAATGGAGTCTCAGCACCTCATCTAGGCAGGAGCGTACTCCAAATGGAGTCTCAGCACCTCATCTAGGCAGTAGCGTACTCCAAATGGAGTCTCAGCACCTCATCTATAGGCAGGAGCGTACTCCAAATGGAGTCTCAGCACCTCATCTAGCAGGCGCTGGAAGGTGGCAGGGGCCTCAAATAGCCCCAAAGGGAGACCCGTATACTTCTAATGTTCACTGTGCATTAAAAGGGCATGTGGGTTGTGGAGACCGGGGGAGTCCCCTGTACAGGGAAGAACACAGCAAATCACCAGACTGCACTTATTTCTGTCTTTGTCTGACACCTTCTGTGCACAGCTGATGGACTGCCACTAGCGCTTGCCCTCGGTGGTTAGGGCCGAGTGCTCCGCCATGTAGGGTACATCCAGCCGATGCAGCGTTGGGGTTCCAGGTGGACGTCATGATGCCTGAGTGCGTGTGTTTCTGCCCCTCGCTGAGCCTCTGTGCCCTAGCATCATGGTGCCATTTTGTGTTTACCCTTCCACTTGCACCAGAAAATACTTTAACCAAGTATTTGCTCTTGTTTGGGTGAGGTCTCTCCTGGTTCCCCTTTGTAAATACAGGATAGGGTGCCCACCAGGCATGTAGGTCATTATCTGATTATTCAAGTCTACAAGCACTTAACTGCCTGAAGATGTTGGCCTGTTATCACAAGAATAGAACGTTTCGCACCCTCTACCAGGTTCTCATACATCAAGAGACAAACAGTTGCTGGTTATGAGAGGAAAGAGTAACTACTTGTTGGGTTGGCTGCTTCTTGTACTGATTTTATGTGCTTTGTCGAGCGTCTGGAGATGCTGTTAAGATAAGACAAAAAATTATGCTGTTGATTGCCAAGTCAATTTGAATATATTTTTGCTGTTGCTGGATCTATGTATGAGTATCTGTCGTACTTGTGGCAGATAATGTCCTACGGAGTAACGTGGTGCAGAGCCAGAGGTAGCTGGTCTGGATCCAAACATGGAGAAACATAGAAATCCAGGCTGTAGCGGTAAATTCCCTGCAGTGGTACAAAGAGGAACATACAAGAGCAGGAATGTAGCAAAATCAAACACCAAAATAAAAAGGTAAAAAGAAGAGGTAATGCTGAAAATCATACAATAATACAAAAAACTAGATTCAATAGGGGTTTTGGTACAAAAGCCTGCAGATTTGGGATGGGGGGTGTGTACCTTCCAATCCTTTGCATTTAAATGATGAAGTTTTGCCCCCCCGATATCATACTCTCTCCCATGCTCTTATTGCTTCTGTTGCTAGCTTGCCTATGACGTCTATGAGTTCAATGAGTTCGCTTCTGCGTTCTGCATGACGGGCTACTGCAGCTGCTCTTCCCCTGCTGATCTGGGAAAGTCGTGACAGCAGAACTGCAACCGCTAGTCTTTGTGGAGAATTCTCTAACATCACGGTACGATCTTTATACCAGGGGACCAACGTTTTACGTTTAACATACTTATTTTTGTTGGTGCTAATTGTATTTCTCAGAGTGGTGAGAAATTAATAACCGAGTTCAAAATCTAACCTTCGTTTAAGTAGGACGCTAATGATAAGTGACCTTTAGATGTTGCTTGGGTGAAATTGTGAGCAATGTATTTGGCTAATGACTTATACATAATTTGTTTTACATGTAAAATACTTAAGTACTTTAAATTAATGTAGTTGAGTCCCTCACCCCCCCCCATATATACTGTACAGACATACACCTCCATCAAAGTGTATTTTTTCAGCCTTCTTATTTTCACTTTATGAGTTTTCTCAACCAGCGTGAGCCACTCAGCTCTCCTCACTCCATTCAACCCACAGCCCTACTGGCATCCAGCCCACAGCCGACTTTGCTGTGGAGTGATTAGGCAGAGGAAATCGTCCAGCTCAGCTGACAGAATGCAGGTCAGTTTGCAAGGGCCCACTTACCACAGCTGGCTGAAGCACTTTACCAATAAAGGCTAGACATTATGTAAAAGATTATATGAAATTTTAAATTAACTCAATATTATTATGGAAAATTAGGACATTTATGCTAGTAATCATTGTATATTTCAAATATTAATGAAGAATTATAGTTCATTATAGTGTATGCTTGTACAGTATATCTATTATTTTTAGTATTGTTATTGTGAATTAGAATACTGAAATGATGTATTTATATATTTATAATGTTGCTAGTTGAATAGTTACAGTATAGCCACACAAGTTTTACACTGGTAAAGAAAGGTTTGAAGTGGTTAAAGAAGTGTCCACAGTTAATATATCCTTTCTCCTTATTTAAGAGCAGGACTGCTAATGAAGTAACAGATGTGGGTGAACAAATTTGTGTCATTGCTTATTTTTTTTACTTCTGGGCAACAAGTTAAAGGTAATATATAACTACTATTAAACTATATATTAAGTAATTTATTCCTCGTCCAACTTCTCATGCCTGCAGGAATTTCATAAAGTTAAAACGATAAAAGTAGTAACATGGTTAGAGATTAATTTTTTTTTTATCTTCTTTGGGAAATGACTTATGGAATATTTGACATGCACACCCCTCACCGTTAAGACCTTTGTGTTAACGTGCTACATGGGAACATCTGAAAACTGCAGGAATACTTAAAACTCTGTAAACTGTAGAAGACTCCATAAGCAGTCATCTACTGCCAGTGGGAGGTTTTCCTGCCGCACCTTTTACCGCAATGGCAACAAAATACAAAGTACAAAACATAGTGGGTGTGCAGCCAGGCAGCTGGATGGATGCTCTGCTTGTGTGACTCTCAGGGCCGGGGGCTGTCGTTTCAGCACTGGGCCACTAAGCAAAGGCCCTTAACTCCAATTACTACCAGTCTTCAGAAATGTATGTCATTTTGGATAAAAGTGCTAGGTAAATATATGTATACACACAGTGTGCATATATGTATGTATGTATGTATGCATGTGTGTGTGTGTGTGTGTGTGTGTGCTGTATATATATATATATATATATATATATATATAAATAGAGAGAGAGAGACAGCAAGAGAAGGTCTTGTATATGGTTTAGTCATTCATTCATTTCTGAACTTTGAAACACAATAATAATCATTATAGAAAACAATGCTTTATGTTGGAACATATTACGAAAATGTTTAGTCATTCCCTGTGTTGAGGACAATCTAATTTTACACAGGTGAAAAAGAATTGGCCCTAATGAGGACTCAATAGGCTGCTGTGTTCTGTAAAGCAAGACCACAGATAAGAGCTAATCATTCTGCTTGTGAATATGAAAGACAGCTGTGAAAATGAGGCTTAAGGAGGATTTCAAGATGATGTACGAGAATGCACAGTATAAACCCATATCTAAGTATCTGGATATGTCAGTGGGCACGGTTGGCTCAATATCCCCACACCATTAATAAAGTATCTCTATCAGTACCGGGAAGTGGATGGTACATCAAACCGCAGAGATGCTACCTAGTAAAGGTCATCCCTCAAAACTGCCTATGTGAAGAGGCAGACTTGGAAGAGAAGCCAGAGAGAGGCTGCTGGTCACTTTGAAGGCGCTGCGAGGCTCAGTGGCTGAGAACAGACGAAAGGTGCATTAGGCAGCCATGTGAAAAGTGCAGTGTACCACTGGCCTGCATGGGGGGCACAAGAAGTGCCACAGCTCAGACATTAAAAAGCATGTCTGGAGTTTGCCAGAGGGCATAGAAGTGACCTAGTTATTATGTGGAAAAGAGCTTTTTGGTCAAAATTCTAAATGATATGTGCAAATCTAACACTGCCCATTCCTCATAAAACACCTTATCTACACTGACTTCAAGCTAGACCGAGTATCTTATTAAACTAAAAGTAACAGTGGATGGTGGGAATCGCAATGAAATACATTAAGTCGACCAGTGTATCAGGTTGTTAAACAAATGAAAATTGGGAGAAAGAACGATTTAGAACACGGAGACAAAGTTACATTAAAGTTACTCAAAAACAACAAGGTAAAAGACCAACAATGATCGAGTCACAGCCTTGTTCTGCATCCAATCTGAGAATCTGTGGCACAAACCTTTCCTGAAAACATAACACAATGTCTCATTAAACAAATTAAATTGTGGATTTCAGTCCTCTTACACATAAATTACAGTGTAGCATTTGAAATCCAGTAACATAATACAGATGGTGTATATTAAGCACTTTATGTATATCTTTTTTTATGTGTTTGTCAACCCCTAAAATTATCAAAACAATAAATAAAATTCAGCATTCATTTGAATTAATGAAATGAATGCAACATCCAAACTGATGTCAATTTTGAATACCAGAAAACTTATTTTGTATAATGACCTAATTTAATTTAATTTAATGTTAAAACAGAGTATTGCCTATATTTTATGCAAAAAAGGAGTAAATTATTGTTTTGTCACATACTTTCGTGAAAATAATTCTGCTGTACAAAAAAGACCAAAGAAATTTCTGTTCTGAAGTGTTTTATTGCACTTAGCTTGTAATTATCAGACTTACTGAATACAGGTTGTGCATTTTTTTAATTAGCCCTTTTATGAGTCGAAATGTAAGAAGGGTACCCCATGCGTCTTAGGATAACCTTAATTATTCAGTAGGTTCAATGATGATAAAATGGAAATCTAATGTCCGTTTACATAATATTTCATATTTTATTCATTGGCTCTTGTTAGAGTGACATGGCTTGCTAAGAAAATATAGGGGAACTGTAATAGATCGAATAGATAAACACTGGACATTGTCAAAACAAAACTAATTGTAACTACCTTATTACTATATATAATTTATTCGCAGTGAATTCAATTTTAAGCCTTAATTTATTGGGTTGAGCTAATAACAGGGAAAAAGAAATGATCAGTCATTTAAACTGGGAAATGACTTTGTTGTCTAATTGGAAGAGAAATATCTGATATGAATCTAGGACATCGGTTCACCCCGGTTCCGTGTTTCACTTTTGGCATTAAGGGATCTTTAATGACTTTGAATATCCATAATATGTAAGTGTAACTGGGTTAGGTAACTTGTTCCAAATGCAAATTTAGCTTGATTGATTAAGCACAGGTGTTTGCAGTAATTTGCCTCATCTCAATTAGTTTCAGATTGCCCTCCCCTTGATTAAAAGGTTGGGTGCTGCAGTAATGCCCATGGTTAATGTAGGGTTTTATCAGTAGCACAGGATATGTAATATGCTGATAAAAAGTGCTGTGTATCTTGCAGGAAAGTTCATTGTTATTATTTTACAGTACTGTACATGCCTACAATAAGCATACAATAATTATAGATCTTGGTAAATATTAACCATGCTGATGTTGGCTTGATGAAAAACAATAGGCCACCTGCCTTGAGTTGTCTGATTGGGCTTTTTAGTGGGGTAGTTGCTAGGTAATGTGTTTTAAAAGCCTCACTTAAGTCCAAAATCATAACCCTGCATTAAGGTGGGATTTAACTCAGCTGCAAACAATTTCTTGTTAAAACTGTGTGTTCTATTCAAAAAAGTAAGCCACAAATCATAACATTAATATTTTGTGGCCTTTAGGCATTCCACTTATATTTTGAGTCCTTTGTGTCGCATCTTTTCATATTATCCATGACATCATTTTCATATATATATATATATAATCATTGCATTAAATTACTTGTAAATTGTCAATGTGATTTTTTTCACCGTCGCGGTATTAAAAGGGGCTTTACTGTGTTACATGGTGTTGTCTCTGTACTAAATTGTAAACTTCACGTATTTACAGTTATTGACATTGTGTCCACAGGTATCAGAATATGTCATGAGAAAACAGGACCTGCATATCCAATACCGACAGAATGGTAGCCACCCACACAGCGCATCGCTATATTTATATTTACACACACTGCGGCCCATGAAGTCAAACGTGATTTTAGCCAAAAAAGAACATTATTCTACAGGTGTCTTAGATCTTACGAATAACTAGTGTATTATTGTGCCGTTCAGTCTTATATTGCCATCTTCATGCATTGTCAATACTAATGTAATACTAATACAATTTATTCTGTAATAATGCATGGCCAAAAAAGTCACATGGCGTATTAATAGATTTTGAGAATATAACTTGTCGAATATGACACTGATTTCCTCCGTTAGTCATGAAGTCTGCGTTGTGATCTTCCATGTTATTCTCGTTTAAAGGCATAGATGGGGAAAGTAAACATTCCAACATAAATGTGAAATAAAAGCAAAATAGCATCTTTGTTTTGACTGATAACATCATCTGACGAGCTAATTCACATGAAGCTAAGGCGGCATCTACATCAGGCGTTCGGAGAACAACCACGATGGAAAGATCAGCCAGCAGGCAACTTGCAGTGAAAAATGCTATTGTAATTCCAAACCATATAATGGCCAGGGAAGCTGCATAGCCTATTGATCTGGAGATGAAATATAATGATGTAGGTTTGAATTTTTGGAACAGTATACAGTGTGTGTGTGTGTGTGTGTGTGTGTGTGTGTGTGTGTATAAGCATATGTAGTGTATATACTGTACTTTGGACAACAGGTAACATAGCGGTAAGTTAGATGAATGACATGAACGGTGGCAGTTTCTAAGTTCTAACTAGAGATTTGCAGTAGTACAGTGAGGCAAGCATCAGTGAAATATTAAGCAGTTTAGATGGCTCAAATTTTTTCCGCTGACGGACTCTGGGGTAATCGCAAAGATAATTATCTCCAGCCTCTGGATCAATCACATACCCACCGCGCACATCTGACCAGTAGGTATAACCGAGGGGAGATGTGACATTTGCCACTGACTTGGGGGAGGGCGGTTGGCAACTTAGAAATAGCGTGATAAAGTAGGAAAGTCCATGCCGAGTCTTTATGAAGAGGCGGGAGCAGCCAAGCACAAGTTAAAACAATCCTACTTAGACAAAATTAACGGGGAGCAAAGGAATTAAGCCAAAAAACCAACAAAAGACTTCCTGCAGTAAAAGCAGTAAAGGAGAAACTGAGGAACACGTTGCCTTCTGGCAACCTCTCATCCTTCCAGGATCTACTCTTACTGGCTCCTATGCCTAGCAACAAAATAAAACCCTAGGACAGCGCATGAACTATTCCTTGCCTCATTACATTCCATCGCCCTCTAAAACCCTCCATCCATAATTACTATAGGACACCTGCGTGTCGCTTGGATGGTTCAGTCTCGACCACAAAGGGGAGCGAGGTTTCACTGGAACTGTCCCAATCTCAGGTGCTCATACCTACTATGAACAGCCTTGAACCATCAGATTAAGAAAGTGTATTGGGTTTGTAGAACACATCACTACTGGAGCCCAAGATGTTTCTAGCTGATACATTAGACCATATCACAGTCCAAAACTTGTACTTCAGCTACCGAATCTCATAAAAAGTGATTGACTTAGTAGAGACTTCACTCCAAAGAGACATTATTATTTTACTCTTAAGTTGAGCTTGAGAAAAGATCAGGTAGAGTTTGAATCCATGCCAGACAAATTCATATGAGAATAACAATACTGGGAATGGTTTCCGAACCACAGAAATGGGAAATGCTTGGTTTGGTCTCAGTGTTTGTGGGCTGTGTGTGGACTTTAGTTGAGACAGAATGGTTGAGCGTAGCCTCTTTAGCAGAGAGAAGGTGAAATGGCTTGCAGAAGAACATGACACCCTTGCAGTGTGATTAGTAGGGTTAGTGAGAGAGAAAGCAGAGGCAAAACCCAGAGAGACAGACCTATCTAAAGGAAAAACCAAACAGGGTGGGGAATCATTTAGGTGAGCCACGTATGCAGTTTTGTGGTAGTTGATATTGGGGATTTTCTCCCTCCTTACGGATTATTTTGCGGCAAATCGTGCAGCACAATGGTGCACCTTTCCCACCCTGATTGATAAGTGACATCAGAAGCAAAGTGAGGTGAAGTACAACAGAGAAGCAGCACAGACAGAAAGAGTGAGCAGAGCTACAGAAAGATTTATTGAGCGTTGCTACAGAGGAAGAAGCAGAGAGCACTGAAATCAAACCGTCAAACCGCCCCGATTGTTAGAAAATTCACCTTTAATTGTGCCATTTCCAAACTATAAATGAATCATTCATTTCTAAAGATGTAAAAACCCAAATAAAATATAAAATATACATGACATTTTCCCAAAGCAGACAGAGGTTTTTTTTTTTGCATTTTCTATTGGCAAGAGTAGACAAGGTTTGTCTTAGGCAGGTAGTTCATGTATTGAATCACTTGCGTTAAGTTCTGTATACAACTGAGGTCATGAAGTCACCGCCTGACCATTTCCTGCTGATTCTGCACTGTGTTTTATAAAGCGTTACTCTTTCTTTATGAAATATAAAACATTTGAAAAATTTAATAAATCAGATTTTTTTTTGTACAATGAAATGTAAATTAAGACTAAAGGCACATAAACTTTGGTCCTACCAGGATGTCCTTTCGAAAAAACTGCCAAGTAATGCCAGCACTGCCAGATCACTTCTGAGAGCCTTTTTCTTGCCTTTTTAATGCATGCAACAGCAGTTTAAATGATAACTAACTAGACCACTCAGTACATGCTCAGAAACTGCAGCCTTTTAAAAATACCCAAACAAAATATAAATGCACATAAGGAGCTTTCAAAGAACATCTAAAGTATATTCAAGTCACAAGCAGCACTAGTACTATACACCATAACAGTAAGTGATGCACAAACAAAACAAAGAACTAATAAAGGCTTAATTAAACTAGAGCTTCAGCTTTATCTTTGGCCGCTTTTGATACAGCCACTCTGCTAGAAAATTATCAATCCTTTATAATAGATAATTCACAGCTCAATCCAAATCCTGTGCCAACACTTGCTCTACAACAACAAACAAAGTGATCAAAAGTAAGGTCCACCATAAATGATAAGAAACCTTCAGAGGCAGAATTTCAAGCTGTACAGATACACGTGAGGAGGAAAGGGGAAAAAAATTAAAATTACAAATCCATTTGACAGAGAATAAGTGCCTTGACAGCCAAGTTCAAGCATTTATGCAAATAAACAAACAAGGAGGCGTTGATAAATTTTTATCAAGTAAGGCACATAGCTCGTCAATTATAAAACTTAACTACCTTCCTTGAAATGGAAGAAATGGGAATAAGAGGGGTAGAAATGTCTTTAAAGCATACTAGTACAACATCCTTACAAATTAGTTTCATGTAACAAATTCATCGTTTCTTAAGGAATGACTGGTTAATTTTGAATTTGTCAAAACAGTGGTCCCACGTCTGAAAAGTCAACTGGCTTTACCACTGAAGACCGTGAAGACACAGATAGTTCCACTAACGCGTTCAGATGGTCGACTTTGAGAAGGAAACACGCAGGTGATGGTTGTCCCCCATGTTATAATTGTGGAGGTCAATCAAGGCTTGAATTGCTTCTTCAACAGTAGACATCTGCAGAAGGGCCATTTTGCGGTCCCTGCGATAACGAATTAGAATGATGAATTAGTCAGTAATTCTGAGATTTATAATGGTGATGAACCAGTATTAATTTACTTCAGAAAGCCGTGTTCCTCTCAGATTTCAGACACAGATCTCTTTTTGTTTACTAAAATGCACCTTTTCAAAAGTTCACTAGCAAAGTTCTTACTGAAAAAACTTGAAGGCTTTCACAGTGCCACCGGAGTTTGAGAACAGTACCCGCAGGTCATCCTCTGTTACGTCTTGTCTGCAGAAATAATAAGGTGACAGGTCACCATTGTGGCAGTGTACATAACAGGGAGAAAAAAAACCGACATAAATAATGTCTTTACTCACGGGATGTTTGACAGGTGAAGAGTAGCAGATGGGGGAAATATGTTCTGGAAGTTCTTGGAACCGGGTTTCTTGAAACGATGCAAGGGGGAGTTTGTGAAATCCTTTGTGAGCCCCTGGTCGTCCAGTCCTTCTCTGGGAAGCTGTACCATCTGATGCTTTGACAGCGTGACCCGGATGATCTTACCGTACATCTTCTGCCCGTTAAGATGACTCATTGCTATAATGGCAAAGGAGCTAAAATTACACTTCTCATAAACAGCGTTGTGCAATGAGCCATTTCCATAGCATGAACAAGGAGGTAAACACTGGAGACAATCAATCAATAATGAATGCACAAGTTAATTACAGCAGATCATCAATCCATCAGTGAGAACATAAAGGATCTACCTAGCACTCAATAACAATGGATTGCGATATTTGTTTCCTGACCATGTTTCTCTCCACTATAACACTGAAACGTATTGTTTACATGGGTGCTAGAACTCTAAATATGTTAGCAGTATACAATTATGTAAATGAAATGTACAAACATTCAACATACCAGTACTTGATATTGTACCACCAATGCTGGGCTGTAAAATTTGTGCAGTGATATATTTCCCCGCTGCCCACAGATTATGAATGGTTTTCTTTTTATTTTTAGAAATCAATCATTAGCCTAACGAAGCACAAGTTACATATGCCTATATACATCACAATTATGTTTACATATACGCATTTTTCATTTTTCCCTCTACAGAAAGGCTAATCACAAAAATGTCTTGAATAAAACTTAATCAACATAATCAATATCCCTAGTCAATATGCAATGTTTCTTTAATAGTATACAGTAACTGTAGCAAAAAACGGAAGTTTAAAAAAATGAAATTAATTCATTAAAAAAACATTCTCTTGAAACAAAAATATCACTACTCTCTGTGGTTCATTAGTTACAAAACTGAACTCTGATAAACGGAAAGAGTGTCAAATGAAGGTGGCCTTCAACCCATTAAACCTGACAATCATCAAGTATGGTATTTTGGCCATTGTGTTCATTTTACCTTAAGTAAAATGTCTCTCACTTACCAAGCTGGGCTTGATTCCCATCAGCCATCTGTATGAGCGCACTGTCTTTCTTATTGTAAAGTATCTTCACACGCTGAGCATCGCCATACACACCTGTTTGAAGTGAGAGGTCGCCAGGCGTAGAAATAGAACGGGAAATCACTGTTAGCACAGTTAGCATTTGCCAATTAGCACAACGTGAAGACAGAACGTTCAACAAAATGAGCAAACAAAACAAGTTTGTTTGTTGATATACCCTCTAAAAAGCTCTGCAAATGGAAAATTAAAAAAATACATGCAAAATAATTTAACCATGCATTAAAATAAAACTGTCTATGGACAAAGACTTCAAAAGTGAGAGAGAGAGAGAGAGAGAGGTAAAACTAAACAAAAAATGAAGGAAACTATAATGAAAATGCAATTGAACTACAAGTCAAGAACTCATAATAAATTCAAAATTCATAATAAAGTCAAAATATGAAAAACATTTAAAATAACTATAAAATAAAAAAAAGAGTGCTAACGATAACATACCGAAGAGAGTAAACAGACTTTGGGGCGTAACCATCTTTAGAAGGAGAGGAGAGCAAGCAGCGTAAGACAGGAAGAGAGAAGAGTCGAGGAAGAGCGTAGATGAACAGATCATCCATAACGAAGGGTGGTTTCCCGTAGAATGGTGAGGTGGTCATGGATCATGGTTCAAGGCAGTTAATTGGGGCAAGTTGTTCCAAGGTACATTTTGTTCAAGCACAGAGCATGAACAGAGGGCAAAAGAAGGGGTGAAGACAATAGAGAGGAGAAGAGAAGAGAAGAGATGGGCAACAGAAAGAAGGAATGAAAGGGGGAAAGGATAAGCGATGGAGAAAAACATAATAGGGAAACAAAAATAAAATATAGGTCAGTACACAGAAAATGCAGGACTTTTGTCAGAAAATGGCTGGTTTATGGGTTTTTTTGTATATAATTGTCCCAAATGTAGTCACACAAGACTATTGTGGGCACAGTAAATCAGTCTAAAAAAGTATATTCTAATAAATAATGATGAGGAAAAAAAGGACATGCAGCAGAATTTCAAAATATACCACAGCAATATGAAATATGAAATGCAGGTAAACTGACAAAGAACACGATTTAAGCTGAAATCTTAATTTTTAGCAATTTCCCCCATGAAAACTGCCTTGCAAAGTTAAGGCATAATCATTAGAATTGTGCCCAAAAAAATGTTTCATTTGTTTAATTTAAAGATCTGGAAAAGTCCGTTTGTAGACTCAGTGAAGTTCCCACATTTCATATCAGCTTTCACAGCACACAGGGAAATTAAGTCAGAGGAGTAGATGTGAACAGGGGAAAAAAAAGGAGAGTTAACATATCAGTTCACGTGAGAGAGAACAGGAAACAGAGAGGGGGAGAGAGAGAGAGAGAGAGAGAGATAGACAGAACGTGCATTTAGAAAACCCGCAAAGAAAAAACACCAAACTGGAAAAGAGGTGTTCATCCATTCTCTTGGAGAGAACCTTGAAGACAAATGGATTTCAGTAGAATAAATGTAAAAACCAGAAAGACAGAGACAGGACATGCTGCCACAACACAGCAAAACAAAAACACAAGGTAATGCCAAGGCAGCAATCCATTATTATAGCGTTTTTTAACCAGAGTGCATTGTTGAGAAATAAAAATAATGAGTTAATTACTAACAAATCACCTTTACTTTGTTCCACCATTCAAATAAACTGAAAAAACCTCAAACAAATTTAACCAGACAAAGCTAAATTCTGCAAGATCACTGTTTGCAAAGATTTGGTATAAATGACAGTTGCCTACAGTGACCTTTAGAGATTTATAGATTTATTATATTTACTCTGTATACATAGACAGGGGAGAAGATGGAGTAACAGGCAAAATAAGAGAAGCACAGAGTACGGTGAGCAGTGGAGCGAGAGCCAGAGGAGGGTCAGGGAGTGTGACTGACCTCCTCGTTGAGATTGCTGACCAGCAGCACGCCGTTGGTGCTGGAGTGCCCCGACAACGCCACCCTGCCGGCAGCGACCGCTGCTGCCGCCGCAGCGCTCAGCGGGCTCAGGGCCCCTGTGACAGCGAGAAAGGACCGTAAAGCCTCACTCAGCAGGAGATGCGGACGCGAGACAATTCAACCCCAAACCGAGAGGAGAGCACAGCACCGCCCAGACCAAGCTACTCTACTGTAACGTGCTTGTCACAATCACGGAGAACAGCTGCAGGAGAGAAGAGGGCTTCGCTGTGCTGTAACGGCACTGGCCTTGCATATCATCAGGCTGACTCTGTATGCTAAACAAATGGAAACTCTCCAAGGTAACTCTGGCAAGGGTCCCAGTTCATTACTCCAATTACGCTGAAGTCCACAATCAGAGCCTCTAATGACGACTGAATAAAATGAAACCTAAAAGTGTTTCAAAGTAAATATCACTTTCCTTTAACACAACTTTAATGGTAGGGTTTAGCCCATTTCTGGCTTATTATTTACATGTTTTTCACCTAGAGGTTTTGTTAAACAAAGCCCCCCCGCCCCTCCCCCCCCCCCCCCCACACACACACACCTCAAAAAGATGCCAGTGTTTACATGTACTATGCAAATAAAGCTGTATGTTGTTTAATATGGCGTTAGAGACAGAAAGAACAGATTGTAACGAAAGTACAGGTACCTCCACCCTGTGCAAACCCAAGAGAAGATGGAAATCCTCCTCCACTAGTATAAGGAGCTACAATCCCAGATGGAGTACCTGAGGAGAATTTGTACATTAAAATTAACTTCACAGAGGCATCTGCTAAATAGCTACTACAGTACAGAAAGAAAAAAATGATAATGCTGAGCACCTTATGTCTAGATAGAGTATTTAAATCTTTGCTTTTCAACACTTCATGTCTCTCATTTGTGAGAAGGACTAATTATCTGAAATCATATTTTCTTGGTTCCTTCTGCCCACCAGCCAGCTCCAGGTGCACCTGACTTCACTATAACTGCTTCCTAAGTTCTAGCTTTTAACATTTTGTTTGCCAGGATTTCCTGTTTCCATGTAACACATGAAAAGGTCCACATGTATAAATGGTGAATGAAGAATTAAGAATCAGACTGATTCCATCTGATCATAAGCAGCAGCCAGGTACCATGTAGATGGCTGGCAGAATAAAGTCACATAGTCCTGGAGGCCTGGATCTGGAGATGAACTCGTCTCCTACCAAGTAAAGATGAAGAATCCTTGTTAAAAGTTGCAGCCACGGAGGAGTCCACAGCGGGCTGCCCATCTCCGGCGGGGAGCTCTGGTCGAGTGTAATCCCGACTCTTGTCATTGTTATACTTCACGTTGAGGTTCACCAACTTGGAGAAGTCAATCCTCAATGTGCAGCAGGCATTATAGATATTCTGACCATCTAAGGCCTGGAATACAGATATCCATATGTAACATTTTTTTTTATTTGTGAAAAATGTTTTTTAATGCAGAGTGATTTTATTCATTTACACAGAAATGTTTCAGAGGCTTCAGCTTAATTAACTCTGTTTCTGGCTCATACATAAATACAAAATAATTGTACAATGAGTAGATTTCAATGCAAGGTGACTGGTCACCCACCAGTTTGGCCTGCTGTGCATTCACAGGGTCACTGAATTGTAGCAGGGCTTGGAACTGATTGTTCTTGGTGAAAGTGATGATTTTCATGACTGTTCCAAACTTGGAGAAGATCTACCAATGACAAGCATACGTGCATAAATCTTAGATTAGACTTTAACAGATGCTTTTTTAAAAAGTGACATGAAAATGAGCATCAGTGCACAGGGTCAGCCAGCGGCCTTGCAGACACTGGGCTTAATGGCTTTACTCAAGGGTAAGATATAGTATTTGCACCAGAGACCAGGAAGCAGGCATGGTATTGGTGTCCAAACCCAGGGAGGCAAAAGATCGCTCCCATAAACCTCCTCTATTATTGACGCATACATATAAAATTTTATCAACATAACATTTAAAGAAATTCTTCAAATAAAATGAATGTACAACACAAAGTTTTAACTTTTCGAACAAATTGTGTCAGTCCTCGGAAGGTAACAGTTAAAAAAAGAGGAACTGAGGTAAATCTAGCCCAACCTGCTGAAGGACATCCAGAGTGACGGGATAAAACATGTTGTCAATGATGATTCTAAGCACTGGGCTGGGAGCCGGGGTCAGTGCATTTTCACTGGAGGCCGCCGCTGGAGTTGCAGCGCCCCCTGCCTGGACAGCGGAGACCGCTTGGAGGACAGCCTGGGCGCGCTTTAGCGGGGGAAACACACAAGGCGAAATCATCTTAAGCTACCATCTTCCTTTTATCAGACTTCACTTTGAAGTCCATTAAGAACATTCTGGTTGCGTCCAAAAACACCTGGATGCAATTTAATTAATTTAAATCACTGCAGATCGTTCTTACAAATTACATTCGTTGACAGGCTTTTAAAACAAACAGATTCGCAAATTGAAAATTCACTTGCCTGGTTTCCCGCGTTGTCCGTCTTCAGCTCCTTGTGATTTGAGTACTGGATAAATACAGGAACATTGCGGACGTGAGGCGTTACGGCAGTGTAGTAGTTCACCATGGTCATGGCTGCTTCTTCAGTTCCAAGCTCCAAAAAAGCCTACAAATGAACAGCATTTTACCAATCTAGCACAGAGCACAAACATCAATTAACATCCTATTATTGCATTTGATCATCTAAGGAAGAAACGTACTAATTCTTTTTATGTTTAAATTAAATCATCGTAATACAATTATTGCGTTAACTCTGAGGGTACTTCCGTCTGTATCCACAAATACTGAAAGACCGCAGTCTCTGTTTTCCGGGAGAAAGATTGTTGGTTTACTCACACAGTTTAATAATAACAGACCCAACTGATGTTACAGGGAGTAGATCAAAATCTTGTTAAAATCTGGGCAACCTTGTTAAGATAAAAACTAACAGGGTGGAAAAGAAACAGCTCTGCCCGCGTAATGTTAAGGCTGTTTAACTATGTGCTGTCAGTCCACCTCCTCCTCCTTTACAAAAAACTGCTTTGCACACAACCCACACACCTGATTTTTTCCCTTGAGGGTCAGGATGTTAGTGACTTTCCCAAAAGGCAAGCCAAGAGCAATGACTTCCGTCTCCGACACTTCATTGGGCAATTTGCGAATGTGGATTACCCGGGAGGGGGGGCAATCCATTCTGTCTTCCACTCGTAATTTTTTGCTGTCATTGCCATTGGCTACAGTGTAAAGAAACAAAATCAAGATGCCGTGACGTTCATATGAAGATCATAAGATCAAACAACACAGCTAAGAAGTAAATATACATAACATTAAAATAAATACATAAAACATTTCAAGCATGTTTAAAATGAAATTAATGAAGTAAAAATAGTTCAAAAGATTGAAACAAACTCCAATGTCCTACAATTAAACTTTAGTACATTTTGCTACTCATTTCGTTTCATTTCGTGTCATGTAACTGCAACTGAGCCGGTAGCTTCGTATCCGGCTGCTCCAGCCTTTTAATTAGCTGGGCTTTGCAGATTACCTTAGCTTAGCTGTCAATCACCTGGAAGTGCCTGAACCAGGGGCCTAGCCACAAGGGGCAGGCCTACTGCTAATGCAACATCGCGACCTGCTTGTTTGATGCAGAAGCAGCCTGTGTTGCTGCGATGATGTAAAAATGAGAAACAAAAACAAACTACGAATAGCTAAAACAGATGTTTACATTGTTCCTACACAATACAATACAAATGTTATTTACCTCTAAAAAATCTTAACAGATCACAGTGAAAGTGCATATAGTTTTCATTATTTAATAAAGACAATAAAATGTGGAAAAACCACATTTTTGTGCACGCTATTTATTGTGTGGGTGCACACCTACAAAAGAACAGAAGGCTACTTGTGCCGTAAAAGCCAGAATATGACTATGAATGCACGTGATAAGAATGATTTACAAAAATAAATTATAACACCATTTTCCGGAACACGGGGGCGGGAGGTGAACTCACCAGTTACAATACCGGTCAGCCCCGAGGTCGGACTGTTATATAGACTGCTAGACATTAGCTCATCTGATCCTCTCTGGAAGGAAGACACAAAAAACAAATAAATAAGACGAACACTCATCTAAAGACTCCCTTCATTGTCCCAGGAAGAAGAAATGAAATACAGCCCTCCTAAGACACTTTGAGGAAACGAGAACATAAAACACTGGCTATGTTGCACCCTTTTGTGTTGTTTTAATCTTGCGAGTCTGAGATGTCAGATGGTGTAATTTCATCTGCAGCTCCCGTCTTCCCCAAAGGCTCCTTGCTGTCTGCAGCACAGGCAGCGACTCCCTCAGAGCGATGCTAAAAGTGACTGATGCGTGGACGGGCAAACGCAGAACCATTACAAGCATAACTTTTTAATACGACATCTTGGTTGTGTCTTTGAGTGAATTCCCTTAAATTGTTCTTTATCGCTTACGTTTTTACGGTTACGATAAATTAAATGTGAGGCTCTTAAAGCTACACAGCCTACAAATAAATTGCACGTAATAAAGTTACCTCTGACAAGAACCTTTTGTGACATACCAGAGTATGCTTTGGGAGGGGTGAGGGACAAAACTTTGGTAGAATGTTCTTAAAACCATTTTGTTTTGCATCAAATATTAATGGGAAAAACCACAGAAGGAGAGACCAGGATACAGAATTTGTGTAACTAGGGGGTGTAACAATCCTCAAAAAGGTTAATGTTTTAAATATTGTCTATTATATTGTGGATGCAAACATAGACTAATTACTAATGAAATACAAATGTATTGTCAAAAATCGTCATAAATTGAGAACTGTACTTATGTAATTTAATTGATACTTTGATATCATCTCCTTAGGAGACGCCAGTACAAATATGTTTTTATCTATCTATCTATCTATTTTTCATTTCTGAGTTTGAACTAATGCTACAATTTGCTCTGCATCATCTCCACTATTCATACAGACCATGTTTCTAATTAAACAGTGGTGTGTTAGAGGCCATTAAAGAACCAAAGAAAATAATGCATCCAGGGGAGTCCTGATACATGGGAGTCCTGATACAGGGGAGTCCTGATACAGGGGAGTCCTGATACAGGGGAGTCCTGATACATGGGAGCCCTGATACAGGGGAGTCCTGATACAGGGAAGTCCTGATACATGGGAGTCCTGATACAGGGGAGTCCTGATACAGGGGAGTCCTGATACTTGGGAGTCATGATACATGGGAGTCATGATACATGGGAGTCCTGATACATGGGAGTCCTGATACATGGGAGTCCTGATACAGGGGAGTCCTGATACAGGGGAGTCCTGATACAGGATCAGGCCATTTCTCTGGCACACTGCCAAGTCAACTATGGCTCAAACAGTTCAAAAGATGGAATATCTAAAATATAAGGTGGGGAGCCATATGTGAAGATACTAAATATCTCTCCTGCCCCCCGCTGTTGGTTCAATCAGAGCAGATGCATGTCACACTCATGTCTCCCTAAACCAGGAAGCTGAAATTAGAAGATTTATCTTGCACCAGTTATTCATTACTTTATGGGCGGTCCAAAACAAACAGCAGTAGCAACAACAGTAATAATAGTCATTATCATAATTTATTTATTATACATGATGCTGTATGTTGCGATTCCTTGCACTAAGAAAGTTTCAGTGTGAGTTTAAAAAAAATCCCCCTGCAATGAAGAAAAGATTTCAAGGGAAAATGAGTGGAAATCTGAAATCCTGTGGCAGCCTGCAAGTTCCTCTTTTAATATTGCACCTTGATATTTTCTCCTCTCAACTCCCACTTAAAACACACCGTTCCTTTTTTCTAGGTCAATACTAGTCAGTATCCCTATTTCGCGATATCTCTTATTTACGCCAAAGCTCTATGCTAGAAGGGATAATTTCATCCTCATTATAAGACTCCATTGCTTTCAACTTGGAACAATGAAGTACTTTTCTAGACGAGGTTTTGAACTTACATAGCGAGTATGGTCTTCAACATGAGGACAAAGCACATATAAAATGGATATTGCCCTGCAGCCGTTACAGCTCTCCTCATTATCATTTCATCCGGAATAAAAGGCTATGTTTTAATGAAATATCAATATTGTACTGTTAATGAAAAAGGAACAGCTCATCACCTCTAAACATGAACAGCTCAGGAAGCAGGGATCCGAGAGCAGAGTAGGCAGGTATGACATGCATGTGTGTGTCCCAGTCAATCCTTTTTTTGCTATCCAAATATATAGCATTTCCAATACATTGAAATATGCAGTTTCAACATGCTTTTATCTCCAAAAATATCTGGTGTTGCAAAAAAAGTATAAACTGTTAAAATTTAAGAAATTAAAAACTTATATTAATTAGGGTTAATTCAATGACTGAAACCTTAAAATTCATTTTTAAAAAAAGTTGAAAAACATTGTAGTTTTAAAAGCATTAAAAAAACTGAAAAATATTTCTCCACAAATTTACATTACCTCAAATGTCAGGTGGCACAACTGAGAAAAGGGTTTTTGTTTTATTTTTACTATTTAAGTAATTTTAGAAATTTAACAGTACACTAGATGAATGATAGATTATAAAGATAACCCGAAGTGATCTCCATAGCACAGTGAAAAAGTACGTCTAAGTGGAATACTGGTGAAAGTTACCATTTTCAACTAATAGTTTGGCTTGCACAGCTCCCATGTGCGGAGGTACAAATCATGGAAAACCAAGGAAAATTCACTTTTAAAATGGTGTGAATAAACTTCTAAAAAAGAAGTTTGCACAGGTGTCGGAGCAGATGTCTGTTTACTTTGAAACTAGCTTGAAAACGCAGGTGGTAAAACAACAATTAATATTATTAATAATCAGAAAATCATAGACAGACAGACGGACAGACACGACTCAGTTGTTGATCATGAAACAATAACTCCTGGTACTCAAGGAACTGGCTACATCGGTTAAGTAGGCGATGCAATTAATGGAAAAAATTAAACCAGAATGAGAAACAGCTGAATCTGAACTGCAGTGAGGAAGACCTGATGAAGGGGCGTGGCTGCAGTGAGGAAGACCTGATGAAGGGGCGTGGCTGAGGTGAGGGAGACCTGATGAAGGGGCGTGGCTGCAGTGAGGAAGACCTGATGAAGGGGCGTGGCTGAGGTGAGGGACACCTGATGAAGGGGCGTGGCTGCAGTGAGGAAGACCTGATGAAGGGGCGTGGCTGAGGTGAGGGACACCTGATGAAGGGGCGTGGCTGCGGAGAGGGAGACCTGATGAAGGGGCGTGGCTGAGGTGAGGGAAACCAGATGAAGGGGCGTGGCTGAGGTGAGGGAGACCTGATGAAGGGGCGTGGCTGAGGTGAGGGAGACCTGATGAAGGGGCGTGGCTGAGGTGAGGGACACCTGATGAAGGGGCGTGGCTGCGGAGAGGGAGACCTGATGAAGGGGCGTGGCTGAGGTGAGGGAAACCAGATGAAGGGGCGTGGCTGAGGTGAGGGAGACCTGATGAAGGGGCGTGGCTGAGGTGAGGGACACCTGATGAAGGGGCGTGGCTGCGGAGAGGGAGACCTGATGAAGGGGCGTGGCTGAGGTGAGGGAAACCAGATGAAGGGGCGTGGCTGAGGTGAGGGAGACCTGATGAAGGGGCGTGGCTGAGGTGAGGGACACCTGATGAAGGGGCGTGGCTGAGGTGAGGGAAACCAGATGAAGGGGCGTGGCTGAGGTGAGGGAGACCTGATGAAGGGGCGTGGCTGAGGTGAGGGACACCTGATGAAGGGGCGTGGCTGAGGTGAGGGAGATCAGATGAAGGGGCTGATGTGGTGATAGTGCTAAGTGCCACTTTACAGCAGCAATTACAAACAGGCAAATTCACTATGTTTAAATTGCTGCAAGTTGCTGTAAATAAGAAAAATACTTATGTGTGAACAAAAATGTGGGGAAAGAACCCTGAAACAAGGGAATATGCTGAAATGAGTGAAGCTGAGCACTAAAAATGAAGTTAAAAATGCTAAAAATTAATTTAGCATTAAATAAATTGTGCATTTCCAGAACTGTGTAGTACATTGTGCATGAAAGACAAAATATATTTTACGAATTAAACCTATCATGCCGAAAAACAGGTAATAATATTTATTATTAATCAAATAATGACCACTATTTAATTAACAGTTTAATCTTTCACCGAATTAAACATTTTAACAGCTCAGTTAAACATTCACCACCATCTTACTCTAGAGGACTGCAACAAGTTAAGCCCTGTGTAAAAAAAAATGTTTCACAGCCACCAAATGGCACTACTGGCTGTAAACATAATTAGGGTATACTTCTGTGATATTCATTATGTTATTCAGAGAGAACAAACATTTTTATAATTGTTTAGGAAGGAAATAAATGTCACACGCCATAAGCCCCAGAATTGGCAGGACCTGTATCAATGGCTGACAATTCACCTAGAAACAACTCTATGTGGTTTGGAAAAGAGCATTACCTAGCAACCCTGTTCATTTCATTAGCCTCTAAAAATGTTTCAAAAAAAGTTATATACAGACGCTCCTCTATTTACGAACTTTCAACTTACCAACTTTCAGACATACGAACAAAGAGGACTGTAAGTCCAAACTGTGTCCATTGGGCTCCCGTTCCCTGTCTGCGCACCAATCCCGCCGAGTACGACTTCTGACCGCTACTCCCGCCGTGCAGCAGCGTAACGTGCGTACTCCCAGCATCCTAGTTCTTTGTACTTAAAATGATGTTGAATAACGACTTACGAACATTTTGAGTTAAGAACGGCCGTTCGGAACGTATCTTGTTCTCAAGTAGAGGAGTTTCTGTATATTGTTTGAAAAGGTCATTATATTAGAAGGGGACTTACAGACTAGGAAGACAACAGAAACCAAATGGATATCAGTTATTTTACTTTTACGACACTGAAAAGGCATCCTTTATAAAGCAGACCTGAGAAAATTGAAATTCTGAAGAGATTTTACATCAGTAGCCTGATAACAGGCGTCGGATGTCTGACATGTTAAGCACTTGAGGGAAATCATGTGAGAAAGAGTTCATTAGAAAAGATATGTTGAGTTGTTCTGAATATCTGAATTCATAAGAATCATAAAGGGCAACTTTAGCTTGATATGATGAACTATGTGAGCCAAATTAGACAAGAAATGTAAACTTTAGATCTGAATAAAGAATCTCTGCAGTAAAGTGTCAAATTCCCATCCATCCATCCATCTTCTGTAACTGCTTATCCTATTCAGGGTTGTGGGGGGGTCCGGGGCCTATCTCGGAAGCTACAGGCACAAGGCAGTGAACAAACCAGGATGGGGCGGCAACCCACTGCAGGGCCCACTCACACACCATTGACTCACACATCCACCCCCACAGGCAATTTGGTATCTACAATCAACCTCAGCATGTTTTTGGACTGTAACGGGGAAACCGGAGCACCCAGAGGAAATCCCACAAATGACACGGGGACAACATGCAAACTCCACATACATGGAACCCTGGCCCCAGACATGTGAGGCGACAGTGCTAATCACCGTGAACCGGTGTCAAACGTCCTCATTAGGAAAAACAGTGCTCACTATATCACAGTAAGATCACATATCTGAAGAGTTGCTGCAAGACAAGAACAGTTGGACCAAGTGGCGTCTGCCTTTGCCTGAGAGCATGTGATCTGATCGATAACATTCTCGGCACTTTGGCAAAGACCTCAAGTCTGCCACATGTCATCATAGCACTGTCGTTAGTCATGTCTTCGCTGCTACCCATTTTCCATTGCAGGTGAGAGCATTCTTACTGCTTTTAACAAAATAGGGGAACGTGATCTATAAGAAACTTATACAAGTCAAGTCTTTTTAAACTTTTTAAAGTATAGCTCAGGAAAAAATTAAGAAACCACAGAAAAATGCTTAGTTTCACTCATTTGTCAATTTATGGGTTAGCACCTCTGTAACAACATACATTTTTTTCAAACTGCAGCCTGGCTCTTCCCTGTTTCTCATTTATGAAGGACTTCTTCTTTGCTTTATGGGACTTCAGTCCTGCTTCTATGCAGGCTGTGATAAAATGTCCTGCACTTCATAACACTTAATGTTTCCCATTCTTTTTAAAGGTCACTTGAGGTCATCTCTGCCATGAGAAACCCTAACCCTCTACCTGGCTGGTTTTTGGTCATTGCCAGTGTCTCCTGCTTCACCTTGTTCTTGTGTACTACTGTCTTTATATAGTTTGAGCCTGAAAGCAACCTGTCTTCTGTCAGTGTACAGAAGTGTAGCCTTCTGTAGGCCGAACCACAATTAAACCAGGACTTAAAAATGCAGATTTCTAAACAAATATAGAATGGTCTCTTACTTTTGTCTAGAGGTGTATATCATGAGCTACTCTTAATTTGGTTGAAATTTCTTTTTTACATTTTATTAGCATAAATAAGAAGGACATGCAAAAGGAGTACTTTATTTTTTAAACAAGTCTTTTATTCATTTCATCTGTTTGAAATCAGGTAGAAATGAATAATTAATAAATATGAATTCCATCCATTCATCCAGCTTCTGTCAGTTTATCCTGGACAAGGTTGAAAAGGCCCGTTCCCAAAGAGGACCCGCATGAGACGGGAATCACAATCAAACTCCACACTGCAAAGGCAGCCTGTGATCCCACAGTCCACTGCTGTAGGTGTGAGACAGCAGTGCTAGCAACTGAGGCAGGTGCCTCCCTGTGGGAATTTCATAAGGAAAATGCCTCAATTAGAATATATACAGAGTGCAACTCTGCTCTAAATTGACCTATTTCACTTAATAATAAACTTAATAGCATCCACTACATTGGTCATTAAAAGAAAAAAATACTAATCAAAATAACCTAGCTTTCCTTTCACACATTTGATGAAAATTCTGAACATGAGAAAACAGGCAAGCTTACCTTTACACCAACGGTCACATCACTGACAATGCTGCAATAAACAAAATTTTTTAAAAAAAGTTATTGTTGCCATGAGGTAGACAGCGCAAGTGAAACTCTATGCACACAAACAGCACTGCGCGTTACCTTAACCCAGTGCAACATCTTTGGTCAACAGAAAGACCCCCCAGACTATTAATTATAACACCACTACAGATACATGTGATATACGGTTTGTATTATGCAGTGAGAATGGCCACTTTTTCCAATCTATATGCTTAATAATAATAATAATAATAATAAATCATATAATACACTATACCGCCTATTTCGTATTTTCTGGCAAGTTAGAGGGGTACATCAAGTCTAATAGTTTTAAAGGTTTTATTTTCATTGTACCGGTGTCTACATTTTTCTATGTTTTCCTACTGTTTAATAAAACATTTACTTTGGAATTATAATGGGATTTTTTTAAACACATAGGAGCGATTTAGGAAGCTGACCTGGATCTGCCTCAAACACATGCTACTCCGCCCCAGCCCTAAAGTTTTTTTTCCACCAAATATCTATACAGAACTTTGATATTTTATTTAACTCATATTTGCGAGATCGCTGATGCCTTTCAGAAAACAGCTGGTCAGCTGAAAGCATAAACCAAATAGATCTATGCGTACAACTTTGAATGATGCATGCATGAATAAATAAATAAACAAATAAATATATAAATTAAAATCTTAACTTACTATGCTGAAGTGAGTGAGGTGTGACCGGGGGTGTCTAGGCTAGTAAACTTACAATGTAAAAAAACATCACTCTGATTGCTGAGATCGCTAGCAGGGTTTAACAAAAAGACAATGCTGTTCCTGTCAAAGCATGCAAAATAATACCCCCCATCCTGTGAATCCAGACGCAGATCAATAAAGGCAAACGCCCACACAAAGGGATGCCCGATGCACTCACAACAAAGCAGGCAGAGGCGCACTTTCGTCCCCAGCCTGCTTTCTTCATCGACACTACGGTCCATGCAAGCATGCATGCATGCATGTATATAGTTTCCCAGCATCAAAAAGCGTATGGTCGATTGCACAAGTAATTTACTGACGATACATGGAAATCGGTGTGTAACCTGGAGGAGCCCTAGGTGTCGAACGTCATACTCAGGAGTTCCTACATCCAGATATACACTCACACTCTACACACGGATCACGCGTTGGAAAAACCTTCTGACACGTCTATTATTGAACCAGGCTTGCCAAATAAAAGTGACAATAAAAAGTAATAAAAAAAACACATACCCGTCCATTGCCGGAGACTGTCACTATGGATGTGATCTTCTGTGCGGTTCTTCGGCCAACAACATTCAGGGGCGACAAAATGGTGGTGGAAGCGCGCACGGAAATGGCCGAGAATTACCGAGCGGCATACGGAGATTTACGAAACGTGATCAGGAGGAGCCCATTCCTCGTTGCCGAAAGCGATGCGTGCAGACCAAATATGTCATCAAATAACTCCAGGCGAATAAATACTTAAAACAATCAACATGGCAATTTACATACAATGTGAGAATGTTCACAGTTGGGCATAAGGGCCATACCAGTGAAAAACAAGATACTCACGAAACAACTTGTCTTTTCTTTGCATTGCATTTCATTGAATTCTGATTTAGTCAATTTCAAAACTAAATTCTGAGATGTCATTTACTGTACTGACTTTGTGCTCTGCTGCACTTTCCACGGGAGATGCTTAAAACGCAGCAGACAGAATATCTGCAAATAATTGCTTCACTTTCTACAGCTCTTGATGTATTTTCTCCTCTGGCTGTGTAACGAAACAATATATATATATATATATATATATATATATATATATATATATATATATATATATATATATATATATATATATATATATATTTACCGGAGCTGTCAGATATCACAGAGAGTGTCACTTTATGTCCCAAGAAAACAAAAAAACGGAAGAGTGGGATACTTACGTTTCGTTCCCTGCAGCCATTGCAAACAGTCCAATGAACTACAGCAGATCTTGTCAGATAATCTCAAAGCAGCAAGAACAATGCAAATTTAGCTTTTAGTAAATGGAGGAAAAAATATGTGTATAACGCAGAAAATATTTTTAAAAGCCTCTGAGATCAAGATGTTAAAAAAAAACATAATTTGTAATAATATGTGCCTAAGGCTGTGGGCAGCTCTTGATGTCTTTGAGGATCTACGCTGGCAGTGTAACTTGTAAGAGCATGATGACGCCATGCCTCTGCTACTACAGGAGCTTCATCGTTTGGGTCACCCCTGTGACCATCGCTGTAGCCTGTTAGACTGCAGGCCTTGGAGACAGACCTCGCTCGCCCTCTCTGCCTCCTTCACCCTCTTTGCAGGTAAAGGCAGTAGCTCTGTGCCATGTTTGTTTGCAGTAGACTTTGGGCGTCCAACTTCTCCGCAACATAAAAATAATTGAAAGTCACCGAATTAGTTCTAACTTCAAAAATTAAATTCTGATGAAGAGACAGAATTTGAAATGGGATTTTTCTTCAAATAGGGCAGTATGTAAACATTTAAAGATAATTGTATAAAACTGATTTAATTTTGATCATTTGTGTGTCAGGTGTACAATTCTGTTACATCTGAGCTTCGTTGTAATCAAGTAATTACGCAAGGTCCGTGTGACCTTGCCCTGAGCCAATGGTAGCTATTTACATCAAGCAGTGAGCATTGCTCACTTGTTGTCACTGCTCTGAGCGTAAGGCTGAGTGGCTGGTTAGGTTTGGAGTCTAGCTTCTGGATCCATGGACTCTTATTTACATTAGTTGCATTTCATTTGGGGGGTTTAGTTAGGAACGCTGGCATTGTCACTGGCTTTGCGGTTCTGTCTTGTTTTCTGAGTTGGAGTTCTGGATTATATTGTCTTGTCTTGAGTTTCATGGTTCTGGTTAATCAGCAGCTTGTTTCTGTCCTTGTGGTTTTGATAAGCCTCAGTTCTGTAGCTGGTGTTCCGGGTAACTGGTGTCATGTTTTCAACACCCTGAGCTCATAACGTCTTCCCACACTGGTGCTGTCCTTTATCTAATTTTTTTACGTGACATTTTGCATATTCAACCAATAAGATTGCAGAGGAGATGGGTCCAAGCAACTAGAGGAGGCGGGACCCACCAATCAGATGTCTTGGTCCCACCTCCTCTAGCTGCTTGGACCCACCTCCTCTACCTTCTTATTGGTTGAACACGAATTCACTCTGTACTAATCATTTTCATTCCTCCCTCAACATTTTTGTGTAAGTAAAACTCCAACAAGCTTAGTTGACTCCTGGACAACGTGTATGTTTGTAATCTGCTATTTAGCTTCTCTAAAGGTTACAAAAAAGAATAAGATGGACTAAAATCAAAGCAATTAATTGGAAAGCATTTCTGTAACCATTAAGAAACGTTTTAGTAATGTATTATTAATCCCCAGAAAGAATTATTAACGTGGTTAAACACATACAGTTCAAATACAAATACATATAGGAATAAAGTTATTAGCTTGGACAGGAACACAGACATCAGAAAACTTTGGATCCTTGCAACTTTACACCCTAAGTAAAGTTAATGCCTTCCATCTTCTAAGACTAGGGACTTAATTAAAAATGACATTTCCCCAAACACTTGGCTGTGCTTTCAATACCGGAGCGCTGAAATTAGACAAGGAGCCCCAGAGTGAGGGAAAACACACACTGTCAACTGCTCAGCAAATCACTAGCAGTTTATCCCCAGCACTAAATACTGTAAATAGCTGCCAAATGACGTGCAGAGCAAAGAGAAGTGAACCGAAATAATAAATAAAAATTTATAATAAAGCTACAGATTATGGTAATTAAAATATTGAAACGAATATATTATACAATTATAAGATGTGCAGGTATGTCTGTGTGGTATGCATGTAAATGTTTTTGGCCATGCTAAGTGGAAGCAAGAAACAATGTTGAGCATTTTCACATGTTTTGCCATGATTGTCTGTCCATATTTCCATCAATGAGGGTCTGACTCAAACCACAGCCCCCCACACAAAGGGCTGCAACCCTAACATCACCAATACGCTAGAGATTCGGTGGTCTCTGCCTGACCCTTACAGATAAGACCATATAAAAATTTTATGAACGCACTTTCTTAAAAAAGAATAGGAAACATTGAAACAAAGATACAAATGTTTTCCCCGGCCATTGTGTCGCTGTTAGATATTCTCATATGATCCAGATGGCCACAGATATTCTTTCAGTTGATGCCTTGCTAAGTGAAAATTAAGTTCACAATAAAAAAAATCAATTGTTATCTTCATTTAGTTGAATTGGGGCATTTCTTGAATAGCCAGTGAAATGCAGCATGCATTAGTTGTATAAAGGGAGTATTTAACATTTCGATTTTGACATGGTACATTAGGGAAATTAGGATGTGAAGGGGAAATGGGCAGGGTTTGATCTAAAAGCTTCTAACATAACTGATTCAAAAATTTAATGTTTGGTATCAGTTTATTGTTAAGCGTCTCCACAGTAAGGAACAGCCAAACGATGTGAAGAGAGAATCTTTTAAAGTTAATTTTAAAGACCAGAGCATAAGGAGTTAAAAGCATTTATTGTCTATTTATTTATTTATATATTTTTGAATGATGGGATAGGTACGTGATTAAGTATGTAAATCATTTTTCCGTGGTAAAGTACTAGTATGTGTGTGCGTTCTGTGACGGACTGACATCCCATCAAGGGTGAACTGGAGAAGCACTCCCAGAAAATGTTTGGCTGAATGGATCGCTTTCCCTACTCCGGGCGTAAGGCTCCTGCTTTGTTTTTCACTGCCACTCCAGCCAATAAAAGAAAACGTGCTCTGTACACCTATGTTAAACTCTATTTATATTATATTAAGTTTGCTACATAATATAAACGAGGGCAAACATGTGGAAGGCATTTAAGGCGTTGATTTCAGTAAGCCGGGGTAAAACAGCGCACAGAGATTCATTTCCATCTGACAGCTGGAGTCGCCCTTCATAAACGTGATGGACAGAATCAATATGCGTCAGTATCGCGGATACGGACGTCGGCTCTGAATTTTGGGAACGGTACGCGTGGATTGGTCTATTCGGTCAACACCACCTGCAATTTCTAACCGGCATACTTGTTGAGTCATGTCATTTTGACAGTTTCTACCTCTGTAAACACCCTTCCGATTTAAAGCGTCTCCTTCAAAGCGACTTTAAACTGTTTCGCGACACTGGTTTTATGTGCCAACAACAGTGATTGTCGTAAACGTTCTGAATTGCGTACAGCAGCTTTAGTATAAGCAAAACTATAAACGTGTCATCCAAACAGCCTCCTTTCCCTTGGTCATTATATCATGTTTATTTATACTTTGTGCAAGTTTAATGCAACAAACATGAAGCAGAGAATTATGCAAAACTCATTCCAGTACCAGTTTTTCCCCTGGAACCATAAAACTAGTTTTTAATATCTTAACACTCATACACTGCCAATATAGACAACCGTCTCGTCACACATGACCACATGGCAAATGTAAAACATAGCTGAAGTGTTTTCAAATGAAAATTTTCTTTCTAAAAGAAAATCACATATATTGTGCCATTGTATGCCCATCCATTTTTTGTACTTGCTTGTCCCATTCAGGAGGCAATGGTCACAAGGCAGGGAATAACCCCGGGGGAAGCAGGGTGCCCAAAGGACCACCCACACAATGCCAACTTGCGAACTCCACACACACTCAGCCATGGTGGAGACTCAAACCCTGATCCCAGGGCTGCAAAGCAACAATCTCCGTGCCACCGTGCTGCTGCTGGCATGAGGTGCAGTGATGCACATTAAAGACCACATCATCCACGTCATATGCTTATGTCAATTTTATTTATGTACCCCGTTGAAATGTGCATGTACGTGCACTTAAATGTACAGCAATTGGTTTGGTCCACCTGTTTCAGCCTGCTCCTACAGACAGCCAATGACACGTGATCTAAGTGGGTTTGGACGTGGTTTTATTGTTGGTTGCAGCATCTCAGAAACCCTAACCCTCCTGAGATTTTCACACACTACAGCATCTGAAAATGAACCATTTCTGTGGCCAAAAACACCTTGTTAATGAGACATATCAGAAAAGAATGGTCAGACTCGTTAATGCCGTAACAAGAGGGCCACAAGTGCAAAAATAAGAGCTCAAAAGTGGTGTTCAGAAAGGTATCTCTGAAGGCACCAGCCACTGAATCTTAATGCAGCTCTGGAGAAAAAAAGGAGTCCTACGCAGGTGTAGCTAGTGAAGCGACCGCTATGGGAAGGAAATGTAAAGCTCACAATTTGGTACCATCAGTCCATGTTCAATTTAGCTTTTTTCAGGTGAAGCTCTTTTTATGTATCTCCTGTATTATTAAAATACTTAATTAGTCATGCTGTTTAATTAGTTACGACCCCTGTGTCTGGTTTAACAAATTTATTAAAATATTTCGCAATAAAAAAAACAATACTGACATTCCTTGAAATTAATTGTGCCTGAATTATACCCATCTTTCACTGAGAAACCCTTTTATTTTCATAACTGACAAATTACAAATAAGACTGATAGCATCAGAAAAATGACAGGTACTTTCCAAGAGAAAACAGCTAGGAATGATCCCTGTAGCACAGATCCAACTTATTAATAAATAGCAATACATTTGTCTGGCCATCCAGTCCTGTCATGTTGTCATACGTTACAAAACACCACCCAAATTAAGTGAGCATCTATTGTATACTGGGGAAAATTGACAAACATTGATTTTTTTGGAAGACAGTGTCAAAAGTGAAGGTTCAGTTTTAACCGCTTCAAATAACAGATATGTATTAAAAGTGTGTGCTTAAGAGGCTATAGCATATATGGTGAGCCTCAGAGGTGACGTGAACGCAAAGAGCAATGATTGTGTTATCTCATGCTCATATAACAAGTGAGGCCAGGCCCCATCCTTACAAGAAGCTCAGCTGACCCTGATTGTGAGGATTGCCTTGTTTGGATTAAATAAATTCAACTGGGTGGATTTGTAAGAGTGCAGGAATCAATACTTGGAGGACTATTGAAGAATGTGGTATGTAGGACTTGGTTACGGTCCTTCATGATGGCCTAGCCCTTGTCAATGGTAATGCCCAGGGATTGGCCTAGGAGGGGTAATTATGGAGTATTTGTGTTTATATAGGGTTCTTGAACAGGTAACGATTTACACAGTAAATAAGTCAGTTCAGTCTTGGATGGATTTAGTTGTAGGGAGAAGTAGTACTGAGGCAAACAGAGATTAGCTAGGACACCTGTGATTCAGAGAGAGAGGCAATGAAAGGAAGACTTGAGTGTTGTCTGTCTAGCTCTGACAGGAAAAATAGCACAGATTACAGATCTTATAAAGAGAACAGCAGGTTGTCTAGAATAAAGGCTTGTGGGACCCACAAAGAGAGGCTATTATTGACAGAATAGAAAGCCCGTCATGTGACTACATAGAAGCAATGTGATAGGTAGGTGGTGACCTAATCGAGGACAGTGAAAATAATGCCCAAGTCATGAGAAGCAAAGGTGTACAGAATCAAAAGCAAATGTTCTTGTCAGCCTGACAATGTTTTTATCAAGGTTTAGATAAAAGTATGACACAGTGTCTGACGAAGAGAGGGGGACAAAGGAGGCCATGACTGAACATCATGCAGGTTTCAGGGTCCATGAGGTGTATGAAAGAGAGAAGATAGCATTATGAAGCCTTAGACTCTTCTGAAACAATGACTGGGAAGCTATTCTCTAGCTGGAGAAACCAAATGATGACTGAAGAAGACATTTGTAGTGGGATGTCAAGGTCAACATGCCAGATATCTTTGGTGGAAATTTGTACCTATGCATATGTGAGTGAAAGGTGTGTGAGTGTCTCCTGTAATAGGTTAGCACCCCATCCTGAGCCGTTTCTTGCCTTGCACCTGCAGCTCCTGAGACAGGCTGGACCCCCCGTGACCCTAAGTAGGACAAGCAGTTTCTGAAAAAGGATGGATGGATGGATGGATGGATGGATGGATGGATGGATGGAAATTTGTGCCTAGCTCATCTGGAGTGTGACCAACAATGATATTATGGATACATGCAGTCAAACTTCCCTTATCCAGACCTCCAATATATGGGCACCTCCCTCTACTGGGCAGCTCCACGCACACGCATGTACAAATTAATTTTCTTCATAACCAACAGCTGTTGTTACGAGCCCCAGTCTTGGGTTGTGCCGATTGAAAGAGAATGGAGATGTGGACTAAGGGAAGTACAGGGTGCGATGGACAGGGGATCACACGTGGACAAAGGGGTATTTTTTTATATTTTTCTGTTTTTATTGACACGCCACGGACACAGAACAAATAAACCCGGTGAAAAGGACTCAGGAGTGACTATAGTGAAAACAATAAACAAAACCCAGCTTCCGAACGCAAGCCAAAGCTAACTTACCTAAGTACAGAGAAAACAAAAACACAACGACAAATTCTACACCTTACTCCCTATGCAAACAACAGCATACGACATAAGCTCGCAAAACAAAACTGGCAGAAACTCCATGTGCTCCTGACACACACAGAGGATACAGAGAGTCCAAGGGCCGCGTGAAGACGTCAACCAACAACCGGGCAAGAGTTCAAAACCAAACAGCAAGCAATGCTGTTGAATGGAGAGTGAGCTAGAGGACGAGGCTGTGGGCGGAGTTTGCACGTAGAGGCGGAGCAAACATCGAATGGAGAGCGAGCTAGAGTATGAGGCTGTGGGCGGAGTTTGCACGTGGAGGCGGAGAGAACGTCGAATGGAGAGCGAGAAGGAGATGGAAAGTCACACAGAGTTGTTGCAGACCATTTTGGAGTGGCTAAGTCTACAGTAGGCGATATTTGGAAGAGTAAAGAAAAAAATCATCCAGCTCACTTGATGCTGGTTAAAAACTGGATGACCACAGTAAGAATAAAACTGGATGATTTGCTTAGCTCACACTGAATTAACGTCCTGTTATAAGCCTTGCAGCTCATAAATATCATGCAGTTTGTATGTGTACACAAGTACATATATGTTGTACTGTACTGTTCATGTATTTCTAAGTTACGGGCATTTCTTACTTACAGGTGTTTCTTACAGGTGTTTCTTACTTACAGGTGTTTCTTGCTTACAGGTGTTTTTTTACAGGTGTTTCTTACAGGCCTTTCTTACTTACAGGCGTTTCTTGCTTACAGGTGTTTCTTACTTACAGGCGTTTCTTACTGACAGGTGTTTCTTACTTACAGGTGTTTCTTACTTACAGGTGTTTCTTACGGGCCATTCTTATACTTACAGGCGTTTCTTACTTACAGGTGTTTCTTATGGGCCTTTCTTACTTACAGGTGTTTCTTACTTACAGGCGTTTCTTACTTACAGGCGTTTCTTACTTACAGGTGTTTCTTGCTTACAGGTGTTTCTTACTTACTGGTGTTTCTTACTTACAGGTACCCCTCGGTCCCATTCTGCCCGGATAAGGGAGGTTTGACTGTACTAGGTACAGACATAATAGCAGCATACACCTTTTATCCAGTACAGAGTCGGGGGGGGGGCAGGCTACTGGACATAGTATAGGTAAAAAGGTAAGAAAATACCCTGGATGGGTTGTAGTAGCAACATGTAGAAGCATGTAGCTGAAATACGAGTATGAGGGAGATAGAAAACTTCTACTTTTCAGTCACATGTAGCACCGGTCATGACCGGCAGGTCGAGGCGAAAGAAAAGACGCAGGATGTTGCGATGGTGCCTCTGGGACCTGCGCATGTTCGCCACTCCAGCTGATTGGCAGGTGGCATCGCACCGGCTGCAGGACCATGGACAGTGACCCTATGTCAAAACTTCAGCACTCATGTTTCGGATCGCTGGTCAGCACTTGGCTACGAAGCTCCGTCCTAATGCTGCGTGGTGAGATGATTGATTACACCAGCTGCAGCCACTCTCCTGATGTCCAAATTCCATTTAAAATTACCTCCTCAGCAGTGCCAGGAGGTCAAAGCAGGTTCTACTGTCTGATTTACAAATCATACGTGTGCATAATATGTCCATATTCTTGTTTTTTTTTCCTCTTTTCGCCTCAAGAAGTACAGAAGATGACAACAGGGGTAGTTTGTACCATCCAATGAGATCCGCCTGTCTGTGAGTGCAGGCAAGAGCAAGATGAGCAAGAAAAGCGAGGTAAAGGAAGGACGTGAAATCCTATACTAGTGCTTTCAACATGACTGACAGTTTTTGAGTTAGCATGACAGGATCTGGCAAAGTGAAGCAGGTTGTAGGCCAGGCTGCAGTTGATGAAGGCTAAATTTAATATTAATTAATTAGGGAAGAAAACAGGCCATAAAAACAACAAGCGACAGATAAGCGCTGAGATGGAGTGACACGCATTTAAGCACAGATGTCTATTCATCCTACACAGAATCCTGTAGACTGACATGGTTAATGCTAAAATACAAACACTAATACATTCAGTGCATCATATAAACAGTTACATTTTACACCCTGTGCTCTGTATCTATTGCGACGTTTCTTAGTCTTAACCTGAAGGAAAATGACAAATGCCATCCGATTTGCTTTTTTTTAATCTAAAGGTTCACTTTCTTACTTTACTGTATGTTATTGTAAAACTGACTGGGGGAGGGTATTCTTGTAAGTAACCTGAGCACAATATACCAGCTCTGTGGCGCACTGATTTGCTCGATGACTAATTGTCACATTGGCTTTTCCTGTTTTCTTTTGTCGTTTTTTGCGGGGCCAATATAGTGACACCTTGACATGAAATGCAGGCTTCAATACTGATCTTCACTTCACTGTCACGTGCCAAACGCACATGCATGGGTCAAACATAATCTTCTGGATCGGATTAGTATTGAGTGTGTCATACGCAAGGGTGCTAAGACTCGGTTCCGAGAAACACGGCAGAGCTGTCAGGGAAGGAGAGCTTTTCTTTCGGTTATCAAACGCAGCTACAGGGAGCACGCTGAAGCCGCTGCTCGGGGTGATCATTTGCCGGCTTCTTGCACTGAGCCTTCAACAGCATTTTCCAGATTATTGTTCTGTGCCACGCTTAAACTAAGAGGATTTTTTTTCACCCAAATTAAATGCTTCAAATTTATCTGGGGTTTAACTACATTTTAAGTTAGGAGATTACGAACGAATTAAACATATAATTAAGAACTACCTAGCTTCAGAATCTGTTTTCTATCTCCGTGTGGTACAACCTGAGGCTGAACAATCTGGCCAGTATTTCATCTTCTCATGAGGGAGGAGGAGAGAAGGTGTAGCTGAGATGGTCATGATTATAACACACACTTACACCACGTCACCACCTGCCCACCTATAGCTGACAGCTTGCTGTATGCCGAAAAACACTGAATGCTGCAAATACTTCTTCAGGAGGCCCAGAGTGTTCCAGTGCCCCGTGGTGGTTTCACTCTGTCACTGGAGGCCTCTGCCGATCAGGGTAGCCATAGCCGTCTTTGTTGGGTTGGCCCTCCATGGTCGGTATGGTTACAGTGTACTAGGGTGTAAGCCACTTGATTCTCTGACTCCCACATGCCTGCATGATTGGCTGGAAAACTAACCTGCCTTTTACTCCCCTC